>NC_043980.1:15718916-15751416 GCF_902150065.1 Myripristis murdjan
TCTTTTTTTCCCCCTGGATGATTTCTTTTTATTTTGTTTTGGAAATAGGATAAACAAGCATTTATAAAAGTGTTCTAGTATTTTTTTAATGATTGCATACCTATATGCAATCATTACACACAAAATGATAAAATAAGGAATTTGATAGTGGTTTAGATTTTGGAAATACACATTCACACAGTCATATTTTTTATGAGAATGAGAACCAACAATTCTTTTTTCATGAACAATATTTTAAGAACAACATGGGAATTATTGCCTATATGAAATGAGGTCAAATGTTAAAAGCATATGGCGCATCAGCAGCACACACAATGGGGCTGAATGGAACAGAGCACAGAATACAATGTCACTTTATTATTTCAGCTCAACATAATTGTCTGCATGTAAAATGATACAGATATCTATAGAAGAAATTTTAACAAAATGTTTGGTGCTTGTTGTCATGCTGGTGTCATCAAATTGAGAATTTCACCTTTTCTGCAGTGTTTGCAAGAGTCAGTGACTTCTGCAAGAGTGAATCAAACAGATTAACTAACCCAAGTTGATCAAAGACTCCTACAATGGATGTGGTAAAATAGGATTTACCACAAATATTATAGATAGATAGATAGACGTGTGTTATATTACACACACACACACACACACACACACACACACACACACACATATATATATATATATATATATATATATATATATATAACTTCATTTTGTGAATGAATTACACACTGATAACATTCGTTTGTTTACAGTGCACCTTCACCACCGTCATATTTTCAGCAGGTACAGTGTGAACTATATGCACATAATAATTAATTAGCATGGACAGTCATCTTCGATCGTGCAGCGTTTAGTTAAATAAATTGGCCTGCAAATATCCTGGCAGGCCACATGATGAAACTGTCTTATTTTAAAAAGCTCTGCGTTGCACATTCGATTTGTAGTCGATGTGTTTCTCAAATAAAACATGTGACCTGACTGAAATGTTGGTAAATTTATTTCCGATTGTAGTTTGTTAAATATAGACGTAATTGGATTTTTTTTTTTTAAATTTCCGTTCTAATTTTCTTTTTTTACCTCGCAAATATAATTTAAATCTGCAGATTCGTTTCTTTTTTATTTAAAACCTCGAGAAAATTATGGTAGGCCTGCAATAATTTCGTTTCTAGAAAATCTGCAGGCCTAAGTCACTTCTGTGGACAGGCTATTTGTGTTGAGTACATAGTACAGTCTCACTAGTACAAAATACTATTTATACATTAATTAAGGCTTAAAAATAATCGTGTAGTGGGATTACTTGGGTTTAGAGAGACATTGTGGTGTTTTTCCAATCAACTGGTCAATGTCCAAACAGGCCGTCGGGCATTTAGCAGCTTCAGCCATCAGCATCTGTAAAAAGACACCAAGACACTGGAATAAATATTCAAAGAAAAAACACTCACACACGCACACGCACACACACACACACATATATACAATATAGAAATTCATAATATAGAAATAATAAAAAGACCACTTGAGGCTGGTGTTACATTTAATCATTTAATTAATCATCAAATCGTATGAGTATGAATTATGCCGAGGTCTGACACACCTGCTATTTATGTTATATGGGACTGTTATTGTTGTGCGTAAAAAGGGCCTGATATTGATGATACTGCACGTGTAAGCATTCTCACTTATATCTGATCCGGTCAGTGGCCTGATATTGTAACTGAGGCAGCTCAAACCACTCATACAATCAACTTGACAAATTTGTTAACAAAAATACAATTATTACCAGTGCCAAAATGCCGAAATTATGTTAGGCTACAAATAACCAATGCCCATCTTTCATATAAAAAATGCCAAGCTCACAAAAGCTTCAAGTCAGACTCACTTTTCAAAATACAAAACACCCATGTTGAATACATTATTCTTTTTGATTTAAAAAAAAATCAATACTTGATATAAAATATCATTTTGAAGGTCGGCGGTGTCGGAAAACTGCAGAAACTGGGGAGAAATTAGTGTTCAGTGGTTGTTTGCTCATCATATTTCTGACTATATTACAAAAATGTCATGCAGTGCTTTGGGAATTTTTGATTGTCATCTTTAGATTTGTGTTTCCACACAGGCCTCGTGGTGACCAGACAGAGAAAAGCTGACCTGAAGGTAAAGTAAGCTAAAGTTTGTCGTTTTTGCTCTTGCCTCCCCTGTAGCCAGCTGCACAATACAGTGTGGATTTCACATTATGCTAAAAGACTAATAACAGGCGAAGTGACAGGAACAGTAATGGACCTCCACGTTAAACAGGGTGTAATACTCTAATAATGACTCCTACAAAAGAATAACTTTCATCCCTCTGCTTTTGACTGGTGTGACTGAAGGTGCCCACATTACCTCAAAAGGTTTTATAATCCCAGAGCTTCAAGTGTCGCCCCTTGCCGAGACTGCCTTTCCTGCTCAATTGAATGATCTAAATTGGGTTGAAACAACTTAAATCACAATTCAATTATGTATAAATAATTTATGCGGCCAAATGTGTTGGGAGGTCAGCATTAAATTATTGATGATCCGTCATGTTGGAGGAATGTCATTAGAATTCTGATTTAAGAAGGACGGATAACGACACACGGACAGAAAGACAAAGGGCTTTACTGTAAAAAGGTCTTTTTATTATGAAAAGGTGAATCAGCAAAACTAGATTCAGCCCTCGATATAGGCCTACTTTTTGTTTATCTGGCTTCATGTATCCTAAACTTTTTGACTATTTGTTATTCAAAGACACAATTTTGAAAGATAAGTGTAGGCCTACAGACAGGAAAAAAAACATCCTCACCACAGTTTTGTGATTTAAAAAAAAGTCTAAATGCAAAGAATATCATTCAGCATTTCATAGCAAAATTATAAATAAAATGAAAAAGTTGCTCTATACGTGGTTTATGTTTCTTGGGTTGGGTGGAATCACTCTGACTGCTGCTGCGTTGGGGGAGATTTTTTTCCTTGTGCCACTGCCATGTCCTTTATACGCACCGTGGCCTGTGGAGCAACCGTTTATTTAGCTCACACAAGTTCATTCATACCACAATGATTTTTCTAAAGCTTGTTATGATACAACAGAGATATTTAATGCATAGTTTAGATACGCGCAAAGACACCTGTTCTTAATTGATTCAGGAAACGCTGACATTTTAAACTTCCCCTTCGGCCTTTTCCATAAGTAATCACTCTGCATCTCCAGACCTGATTTATTCTTGTCTCTGTGTTTTCTTGGATGGATCTACTGGTCCTGGCTGCTGATGAAGGCCTCTTGTCTCCAACTAGCTCGGAGCACTCTTTTAAGAAGTCATTTTTGTGCAAAGAAGTTATTCTCCCAAAGTCGCATCCTTTACAAGCCTTCAGTCGTATTATATCTTGTTGCTTCACCGCAACCAGACTGCTGGAGAGTGTCGTGACAGCAAATCCAGGTGAATGAACTCTAAGTGTATAAGCCTGCCATAATACTTCCCAAATTTAACTGTTTCTATAACAGCTGCCACCGTTATGCCTAAAGCCAGTATTAACAGAAAACCATAATAATTATGCATCTCTCAGTGCTGCTGCCAGGACCGTCATTTCTCTATAAGTTATGATATGTCTGCCACCCCAAAAAAGTTTTCAAACCAGCGTGTATCCACTAACTTTCTGTTTATGTAGTGGAGCAATGACTGATAACTGATAACACTACATTCTTATCTGGCGGTCTGATAGATGATAATGGGAACATCAGCCTCTTTTTAAAATTAATGCCAAAAATAAAAGATCTTTGGTTTGATCCGTTCGGACGATTAAAAAAACTGCTGCGATGAAATTCCGACCCACTTCGGCCAAGCCCTGCCGAGCTCAGTTGAAACCACTGAATTCTCCCACTGGTTTCTACAGGCGGTAAATACTGTAGGAGCCGGTGCAGCCTAATCCCCGCCGTCCGTGATTTAGCCCCTGGTCCTCCTAATGCTCCTAAAACCCCAGCTGCTCCCCTGGCCGCTCCGCTCTCTCCGCGACAGCCTGCACACCGCTCGCGTTATTAATAATTCACCAACTCGACGCTGCCGGCTGAAGCACCGGCCCCCACCTTCATAGTAAACAATTGCCCTAATTTTGGGTCTAGTATCATTTTGTGCGTGTAAACAGGGTGCAGCGTGGTGAGGTGAGCTCTTTTGTGGCTGATTTTGTTTTTGGGGAGGGAGGTCGACTATCTGTCGTCGCTGTCGGAGCGCACGGAGATCTTCCATTTTACGCACCGAGGCACCCAGAGCTCCGCTGAAGCCCAGACCGGCTGTGTGTAGGCATTCTGCTATCGGCAAAGCTATAGCGATTTGAAGAACCAAACGCAAGCTGCTCTTTCATCTCGTCAGCTTTGAGGAGGAGGCGGCGAGGGACCAGGGGTGTCCCCCCGTGTGAGTGTGTATGTGTGTGTATGCGTGCGTGCGTGTGTGTGTGTGTCTGCGTGTATGTGTGTGTCTATTTGGAACAAGAGAGGAGAGAGAGAGAGAGAGAGATACGAGGGTAAAACAGAACGGACGCACGGCGCAGGAGAGATCCGCTTTTGGACACGTTTTGGAGACAGAAGCTGCCCGGCTGCGACGGCTGCACACGGAAGAAATAATATAAACAAAACTTACTTTCTTCTCACTCCCCCGTCCATTGATTTTTAAAATTACTATTTCGGGGGCAGTTTTGGCCTCTCCCAATCTGTTGGACAAGTTTGGCCGCTGAAGGACGCACCTCGGGACTTTGACGCAGACGTCTCCCCGACTTCTTGCTGCTGGACATGGGCGCATCTGAGGCCAAACGCCCCGAACAACAGCGGTAGACGGAGGGCTCGGAGCTACTGTCCTCTTTTTCTCCCATCTCTTGCAGAGTGGACCCACTTTTGAGAGAGCGTTTTTTTTCTTTCTGGGCCTAAGGCCGACTCGTTTAAAGGTCCTTTTTTTGCTTCCGGCAACAGCGAAGAGACCAAGTCGTCCTCCCTCAGCCCTCACTCCCTCTCTCACTTTTTTGGAAGCTGAACTTTTAAAGGAAAATGGGGCATTGAGAGGGTTGGCAAATCTCCCCACGCTATAATGGTACGTGCTGTGTAACTCAATAGTTCCCCTCCTCTGAGTCTATAGGTTGAAATCTGTAGGACTGAGAAGAAACCGAACATTATGTGTGTTTTTGTGGCTTCTGTTAAACTCTGCAGGTTAATTGTTTCTTTTTAACTGATGAGCGGCTTGGTGTGTGCAGCCCGTGCCGAGGCACTTGGCATCTATAGGTGTGAGGCGAAATGCACAGCAACGCAGCACACCTGAGTGCGCGCACACGTGTATGTGCGTGAGAGAGAGAGAGAGAGAGAGAGAGAGAGAGAGAGAGAGAGAGAGAGAGAGAGAGAGAAATGTATCTTACTAATTGCATCCTTTCGTAAGGAATTATTTAGGCTCACATGATAACCACAATTTGCAAAAAAAAAAAAAAAAAAAAAAAAATCAAAACATTCAACCTGCTGATATTCCCCACAAATCAATCATCCGTGTTTTCATGCAGGTCTAGATCACAAAGTTAAATGTATTATATTTTTTATTAACAACAGTTCTCCTCTTCGACTTCTTATTTACGTCCTCAGGCAGAAACAGCTGGGCCACTTTATAGTTATTTACGACTCTGGAATAACATAAAATTCATCACTTGTCTTATATAATGTAAATTACCCTCACTGATGGGTTAACAATATGCAGGCCTAATTGATTGCAGAAGCTTACGAGTGGCCCTATAGAAGCCGGGTTGACAAAGTGGAGGCTGTTCTTTCCTCGCTGCTCAGATCAAACAGAATAATACACAAGCGACGACAGCCTGCTTTGTCGTTGTGGAGAGGCCCGTTGACAGAGCAGCACAGGACAATGAGGGTGGTATTTTTTGTCGTTTTTGACAGCACACATTGTATACCCTAAAAGTAGGAGTATTTCGCAGGGCTGCTGCACCGTCCTCCAGCTCGCCTCCTCGGCTTGTCTCTTCCCCCTCTTCCCCTCCGTCTGTGGCGGCTGCTTTTTTGTCAATGGGCACTTACTTCATTTGCGTAGTTGATGACACTTTATAGCGACGACAAGGGGGTGGGGAGGTGAGGTTACACACAAACCGCCTTTGTGCCCCCGTAACATGTGTTGTGAATGCTTATAGACAGCATCATGAATACTGCACCTCATAGTGTTTGATTTCATCACGCATGCTTGGAAATCAAAAGTAAGATCTCTGGCTGGATGATGATGATGAAATTAACAGGATCCTTAAAAATCCTGTTTGCTGGTATTTAATTGTTATGCCTATTTACTTTCAAGGTATTATTTTAAAATTGTTCTTTTTTATTGCATTGTTATCAGGCTGCAAGACAAGGTGTTACTACTCACTCTTGCTCTCTGGTATTGTGATGATTAGCATTAAAATAACAGTGTAATTATAAAAGTCATAGCTTTTCTAAATTTAACCCTCACCCACTATATAATTATTTATTATGATAAAGCCAAGAAATAAGAGTGTGTTGTACATACTAATTCACAGCCTTGATTTGCTTGTGAGGAGATACCTCTTTGAATATTTTAGGGTGGTGATGGGCAATTTTTGTAGCAAATTAGATATGTGAAACTCCCAGCAGCAGGCTACTAAGTGTGACATATGGCCAAAAATTAATTAAAACGTTGATTGGCAAAAAGACAGTCCTATAAAGCAACAATGTGGAGGTAACTCTCTGCGCTGTGCTGCACTGCTCTTACACAGAAGCAGCAGCTTTATAGCCGAATACAGGTTGGGATTAGGAATCCATGTGTTTACCCCTTATTTGAAATGAGGGTTTCAACTGAAAATAAAATTCTAATCAATTATAATGACTTAAATAATAGCTGGTTGTTATTTTAAAATGAAAAAACCAAACAAACAAACAAGGAAAAACTATTTCCAGTGGTTTATTTACTACACACAATCCAGTGTGAAAGCCATGCAGCCTGCTTATACATGGCTGTCACCAGCCAACTTACCGGACCAGTTTGATTTCTGTCCCCCAGAGGAATTAAACACTACCCATGCACATTGTAATCAGTATGACGTTAGTGTACAGGTTTTATATGTTAGAAATATTTGTGTCACAAAAAATTCCCAGCCTCATTATGAAATCACCTGCGGAAAAATGCCTAGCCTGATGTAACAGCCTACTACCTGCAAAAAAAAAGCTCAAAATGCAGCTCAAAATGTCAAATTACAGGCTACAATGTCAAATTATTTGATGTGAATTGTCCAAACTGGCAATTATGGCAATTATGTGTCTATATTTCTTAAGAGCAATGTAATATTAAATGCACCATTAGACAATTGTCCATAATTGGCAATGATATTAGAATCCTCATTTTGTTTTGATTGTGGGCCTATAATTTCACAGTTGGTTGCGTTGCGGTTGTTGCTGAGAAGACCTGCCAACCACAGAACCTGTCAATCAAATAAAGGCCAAGACTGTTATTGGTGCCAAACTGGGAGGTGGGCGTGAACCCTGTTATACTATTATCTGAATTTTTAGAGTACACTTTTAGTTTGGTTGGAAGTGGGCGAGATATTTGAAATGTGCTCGACACTCTGCCTCATTGAGTCATTTGTGTGTGTGTGTGTGTGTGTGTGTGTGTGTGTGTGTGTGTGTGTGTGTGCACATTTTGTAATGTAACTCTATGCTTCCCGGTCTTTGTGGTAAACTCTGCAGTATTAGAACCATAACCGCAAGAAATCTCCCCATGGATCAGTCCTTGTGTGACACAAAGGGTTGATTGTACCAGCCCAAACCTCATTGTTAAATGCACTTAGCCAGTGCGGCTAGGCTTTTACTGAATGTGGTTTGGCTATTAAACGGGTCTGAATAAGGATCCATGTAGGAACAGAGCTTCAGTGGCATTGGGTTACCGACTGTACCGAGGCAGCATATGATGCAAGCAGTGTGGCATCAAAATATTATAGCCTGGAAAGTACAGTGTTACAATTGGCGTGGCATTAGCCAAAAGCTATAGTCTTTGGCCTCGCCTGTCGCGCAAGATCAGTTGTTGGCAGGCAAGGTGCCAGGCCGAAGGAATCTTGGGGTGTGTCACACTGTACATCTCTGCACAAACTTGTTCCCCTGTAACAGTTTTGATGAAAGGATTTATATTCGATGTTGAGACGAGCAAGCCATTGTTCGATTGGCATAGTTTCACACCTACACTCCTGTCACTTAGGCATTCACCAGTTCCAACTCACCCGGTTGGTTGTGAATGGGCACCTGGATTCACACCGCACAAACACACACCCTTGAATTTCTTGCATGCGCTGCGTGTTTTCTGCTGAAATAATCCGAAATTATTTTACACTCCTACCTCCTGCGGTCCTGTCTCGTCAAAAGAAGCTGTTCACACCTTGGTGTGCCGCATGCCTTATCCAAATCCCACTGTTTACTGTAAAACACTACTGCACAATTAAGCCAAATGCAATCTTCAGCACTCCATCTTGGCTGTACTTCTGACCCAACAAAACCTTTAAGACCCAAGTGGAGTGAAATAATTAGCCCCACTCTGCTCAGCGATCCATCTATCCTTCTCTTTTTATGCAAACCCCCCATTTTCTCTCTTTCTTTCTTATTCTCCCTGTCTCCCTTCACCCCCCTGAGATGGCAGTGTGAAAAATCACATTTTTCCAACATTTCTCCCCGAGGTAGCTCTGGCAGGGACTCACACGGCGGCCATTTCTGCCTTTCATACACCCCTCACACACCATGGAACAGATCGCCGGTGCGGCCCGGCATCTTTGAAGTGGCTGCCATCTCACGCAGGTTGGCTGGACTCTCTTCTCTCTCCCCCACCTCCCCCACCCCCCATTTTTATTCTGTGCCTTAAACTTGGCAGTGTTATTCCCAGCCACCAAATCATGATGATAAAAAAAATACATATTTAAAAAAAACAACAATGGCGGTGATAATAATTATGGTTGTTAGTGAGGGACTGTCAGTGGTGACAGTGGTTGTGGCTGATGATTGTGCTGCAGCCAGAATAACTGGTTTCTGGAAAAGAGGAGAGTACTGCACCAGGTGTGTGAGTGGTGTATGTTCTTGTGTGACTTGTGTGGATGGTGTGTGTGTGTGTGTGTGTGTGTGTTTGTAAGTGTGAAAGAAAGAGAGGGAGAGAAAGAAGGATCATTGATATGTTGCCATTCATATGCTTTAAAATGGAGCCATCTGAGAACAAATTCCACCATCAGGGCCTTTCATACGCAAAGCTCTGTGGAGGTGCGTGCATGTGTGTGTGTGTGTGTGCGTGTGTGTGTGTGTGTGTGTGTGTGTGTGTGTGTGTGCGTGCATGCGCGTGTGCGTGCAAGCACTTGTGAGTGTGTGTGCTAGTGTGTGAGCAGGTTTTCGGAGATCTCACCTCCAAAGAATTTGGCCATATGGTCGACAACACATATACTCAGAGAGGGAGAGAGCGAGATAGAGAGTGAGCCAAGGAAAGACTGTGTGAGAGAGTAAGCGAGAAGTGAAAGAGAGGAGTCTTCCTTTGTCAGTGGAGGCAGCAGGAAGGCAGTTTATTGGAGCTCCAATAAAATAAATCCTATACCCCTACCTTAGATCAGATGGCTGAGACAAAAAAACCTCCATCACATCCCCTGCATATTTGTGGAGTGGGAAAATCTGTCTCAATTAACACATTTGCATTGGGCGATGATGGACTCCAAATAGGTCACTGACTCAGTCTCCCGCCTCGAAATCTTCCCTCTAAAATGTTAATTAAGGAGGGCTTTGAGATTTTTTCGCTCAGGGCTGGCCATATGGGCTGGGCATATGTTCTGTATATATAGTACAATATATAATTCATACACTGCTGCAGGAGAGAGTGTTTGGGGGCCTGGAGTTTTTTCGGGTTTACTACAAAGGGAGTCAGTATGTTCTCGCCTCCCCAGTGGCAGGTACAGAGTTTAGCCTATTCATTACCTTCATGTTATTCACTGTTGCACAATGGGATTGTGGTTCATCAACACCTGTTTCTTTGGCTGATGAGATAAAGAGGGCATTTAAATTCCTCTTTGCTGGTTGGTTAATATGAAATGAGAGCAAATTTTCCATTGTTAGAATAGGGTTGTTCTGTGTGTTTTCCATCGCTTCAAAGAGCTGCTCAAGTCAGGTTGTACGATCTGTAATTAGTTGATATAAAAGGTCTATCTGTGTGAGATGGTATACAAAAGCCCACTCATGTATGAAGATATTCTTTATAGTCGGTATGTCACATCACCACTCGCACACACAAACAGACATACACACACACACACACTCTCCCAGTTGAACCAGTTGTCCCAATGCCATCCATCCAGACACCCATTCACCAGTAAAATGAGGCAGTGGCAGCCAATGAAAACAGCCCTTTCCCACCCGCAGCTTTTTGGGTCTGGCTCAACCAATCGGATGAGGCCTGCTAGTGCACCTGACTTTGTTTCTGGCCCAGGACAGCCAATCACAGCGGCTCCAGCACACCTGATGCATTGTGGTCTGCTAGTAGTCAGCGGGATCGCGCTGAGGCGGACCCCCACACAGGTGCCGTGGATCCAGGCCATTATTAGGACCGCCGGCCAATCAGACACACCGTCACGCTATCAAACACATGTGGCTTGGCAGACTTAGTGTGTTCGCATTTTGCCTTGTGTGTTTGTGTGTATGTCTGCATGTGTGCGCATGTGTGGGTCTATGTAAGTCTGCTCCCCTATCCCACAATGCTTTGCTGTCTTATCAGCAGGCCCGTGCACCTCTCTCTCTCCTTTCCTGGCTTCATCCTCCTCTTCCAACTCAACAATGGGCACAGTGTGCCCCCTTGAGAAGCTGGAGGCCTCGGCAGTAAAAATAAAAATTAAAAAAAAAAAAAAAAAACAATTAAAAACAAGAGGAAAAAAAACATGTTTATGGGCTAATAAATATGATTAGAAATCGCACAATTGCAGAAAAATGTAAGGTTTGCGGGCGCAGATTATCCATAATGAAAAGCTGAGGGGGGAGAGAGAGAGGGGGAGAGAGGGAGAAAGAGAAAGAGAGTTAGCCGTACAGACCTCTCATTGCGAAGGATATGAATAGCCTTTGTTTTCACCACAACTCAGGGCTGTGTGGTCTGCCAACGTCTGGCTCTTATTATGGGGTTTGTGTCTGTGTGTCTGCGCAAGTGGCATGCACGTGTGCGTTGGTGTGTGCGTGCACTTGCGTATGTTGATGTGTGCTGTATGCGAGAGGAGGCACACACAGGCGTGTAAAAATAGATATATGTGCAGGTGATTATATTTTCAAGAGGCTGACACTATACGTGTGTGCATTTAAATGGTTCCACACACCAGGTACTCTCTCTCTCTCTCTATGCCTTTTTTCACTTAATAAATGTGGCATGGGGTCTTGGGCTGGCACAAGCTTGTGTGCGCACTTTTCTATCCGTGAAAGTTGTGAAATGAAATAGGATTTCACAGAACGGCACAGCGGCTGTGGGATTTGGGCTCCCGTCGGCTAAGTAGAGTGGGTTAGGTTGATCCAATCAACGGCAGAACTGCAAGGAGAGCCCATTTCACAGCTCCGGGCCCTGCCAGAACCCTGCCTGCCTGCCTGCCTGCTTGACTTAGAATACAAATGAAGCCCCCTGAATACACACGCACACACACACACACATACACACACATGCACACATGCACACACTGCTACTTACAGGCAGTCTAACTGGGGATGTATGGTGCAGGAGTTGCTGGCAAACACCGCTCCTGTCCAAACTAACTCTTTTTGTGTGGAAATGAAACCAGGTGCTAGGTGCTGTTTTATATCCAGCGGGATGAGGAGCGCTGCTTTTGAGAACGTCCCCTATACAGATAAATGCTATTTAAGGTTGGCCCATGCTGACCCACCGCAAAGAGAGGGAAAGAAAATACATTTTCATTCAGGCCTGTTAGATGACGTGATTAGTATTGAATGTTCTCTTGGATTTCTTGTGGTTTTCCGAATTTTATGAAAATACAAAAGGCTGTTTTTAAACGGCTTTATCCTTTTAGACCTGCAATCAGTGCAGTGACTTTAAATGCGCTTTAATATTTTTCCCCCAAATGTTATGAAAAAAAATGTCTAATAAAATATTCAAATATTGTATTTCCAAAATATATAGCAAATCAATAAAAAAAGCTTTTACTTTTATAGCTTCTACAGTTTCCTCTAAAGTAATTTTAACTTCATTGTGCTTGTAATCTTTTTATTATTATTATTATTATTATTATTATTATTATTATTCATACATGTCATGCTTCCACACAATCAGTAAATTACTAAACAATGGGATTTCTGGTGGGGTCAAAGTGATTAAGAAGCATCACTATATTTAGTGGCATAATCACTATGCAAATAAATAAACAATTTAAGTAATTGAATTTTATTTACTTTGCCTCTGTAAATAATAATGCTTATTTATTTGTTTTGTTGTTGTTTTTTTTCCAGGCTACCGACACCTACCTGGTGAATGACGATCCTTCTAGAGGTCCAGGAATGCCCGAATGTTTCCTAGTGTCTGATACCTACAGGGTATATGTACACACACACACACACACACACACACACACACACACACAAATCACATTTCCAGATTAATTTCCTTGACACATAAATGAGCCCAGTCTTTACCAAAATAAACTCTTTTTTTCTTCATAGAGATTTGCTACAGTCTGAGAGAGGAGGGGATACAGTGTGCAGAAGACAGTGCAGTGTTGATTTAATAATTTAATTTAAGAATAATTAGATGCTACAGTAGGTTAGGCACAAAGTGAAGATGTTAAGCACTCTATAATCTGTGTTCTTCAGCTTTGTGGAGTGGCAGTTCTATGCTTAATATGTGTCCAGGAACAATCCATTCTTAAGAGTTTGCCCATTAATATGCCCATACACATACACATACACATACACATGCCCATATATATATACATATACTGTAAATGCTTTATATAACACTGTTGTCATTCATGCCCTAAAATTCATTCCTGATCATCAGTGTGCTGCTGTGATATGTGGCGCCACTGTCCTACAAATATATCTACAAAATATCAGAATTGTAAGAATTGAGAGAAACTGATTGATTACCAATTGACACTCATGCATTTTTACAGAGTTAATTTATACTTGGCAGTGGTTGGTCTTAGTTGCAGGGTCAGGAAACATTTTCTTCATGCAGAGGAGAATGGCTAGAGTCAGTTACAATTTTTTTTTTTTTTTTTTTTAAATCGTAATTATATGACTTGTGCAGGCACTGCGTGCCATGCATGCTCTCCTGCGATCGTGTTTATCTTTGGAGAGGAAAAAAAAAAGCAGATGGCCTTTCAGTTGGAGGTTATAGGTAGCTTTCAGACTGCTTGCAGAGTAGCTCTTTTGGCCCGTTTAATGTAATCTAACATGTTATGTTCAGTGAATAATTTGAAGATGATATGAGCAAGAAAAAAAATCAATTTATATACATTTTGTTGACACAGTATACAAACACTGTAGGAGCTCACTAATCCGGTCCCCTCAGAGTAAGAAGTGTGAGCTGCTATTGCAAACAGCAAACACATAAAAAAGCAGCAGGCATTACACACTGCACTACATACAATCAGAAGGCAAACAGATCCATAGAGTCTCATGGATCCAAATTGTGTATGATATGCTTGTTAGCCATAAGTGCCAGTCAGCCATTTCTTTATGACTGCATATGCCTGTATACATATGACTGCATACTCTCTCCCAGAGCACACACAAACAGCTTACTCAAACAATATTTACATTGTACAGTGTAGTAGACGGTACAGTTACACACATTTTCCAGCCGCATATTTCTTGCCTTTTGAAAAAGCAGCCTCCAACCACCTGTCTCACACATTTAGCATGCTAATGGCAGTATCAGTATGCTACATCACTTTCAATATTTAATGGCTTAGCCACAGGCAATGGTAAACAGCAAGTATGGGTACTGCAGTGTGTCAATGGGAGACCGCAACACGCTAACTTTAGACACACCATATGGTTTTCCCATGTGCTTTTTAATGGCAGATTTAGTCTCAGAAACCACTAAAAACCCTCAGCGCTCGGGGAGTTTTCATAGGTGATGGTCAAATAGGAATGTTTGATCGCAGCTTTGCACGGGGCAGAATGGAAGTTTGGTCGACTCAAGTGAAAACGCAGCTTCAGTGTCTTGTGACTCCCGTGGTTGCTATAGTTTGCTTGTTACGTCCGAGCAGGCGCCTGTGTTGAATACTGAGATGGACATCGCTGCTCAGACTGTAGCCAGAGACAAAGATGGCCAGTAAGACAGACTGGCTAAAAAGATTGTGTGTGAACAGCAGAAGGTTATAATGCAGAGAAAAGGAAAATAGAAAGGTCGCAACACAGAGCCACTAGCTGAGAAAGAGAGAGGGAGAAAGGGATCACACAAAGACTTTGGGGCTTGGGCCTGTGCCGTGCTGGGGTGTGGTTTGGAACGGGGAGAAGGGGAAATAAGGGAAATAAGGGAAGGAATAGACGATTTCTTTACTGACTGCACTCTTTTGCACTTTTAATTTGTATCTTTCCTTCTTTTCCTCTGGTTGGTTGTCCTTGTCTTTGTTTAACCTAATGTATCACAGGATATGTATGTATGTGTATGTGTGTGCATGTTTGTAGTGTGTGTGTGTGTGTGTGTGTGTGTGTGTGTGTGTGTGTGTGTGTGTATTTGTGTGTATTTGTGCAAGTATCCTACATACAACTGAGGTCTCGTAAAGCTGCACAGCCTCATATCCCCCGAAAAACTTGGCGCTCAAGCTCCGGTGTGACTTCACCCCCAAAACCGCACCCCTGCACAATCACACACACACACACACACACACACTTTTTGTATGATTCAAACGCAGCAACCCCCAAACTGCCCTCTCAGACAAATGCACACCTATAGAATTGGATTCACGCAGAGACATGCACACTTAGACGCTTGCAAACACATGGGTGCATGCACACACACACACATGTATGCACACACACACACACACACACACACACACACACACACTTTCTCTCACACAAATGCAAAATGCTGGGGCTTATGTATAATTGCAGGCACTCTGCCTGCATATATGAGTTTGATTAGGCTAAGGAGCAGGGAGCGGGTGAGGATAAAGCCAAGCCTGATTAGAAACAGAGTGTGTTGCTTCCATACAACAGGAGTCACAATGAAACTTGTTTAGTAGCACTTTGTTCAAGTTCAAGAATCGTTTTTCTCTTTGAACGAGAGCATATAGAACTTGATATATCCATGGTGCATCCCAAAATATTACATTAGTGCAGTCAGTAAGTATTTTTACACTTTGTTGTGGCAAAGGTTGTCAGAGTCCAGGGTCGCCTGCAGTTCCTCGTAAGCATCCGAGAGGAACTGCTGGAACTGAGAAAATTTTAATGCTATAGTTATTGTTAGAACAGTGTGATCGTAGTTAAGACAACTCAGAGGTGTTTCCTCGACCCAATCAGTTGTCTAATGGGGTCCTCAGTCCTGAGCTGCAAACGTTGGGCCTCCTGTCCACCAGAGACACAGTAAAATGTGGCTAAATACACACTTTGTATTACAGATGCATTGGAGTTTTTATTATATAAGATCAGGATAGTGCCTCCTCCAGTCAAGCCATCACTTGCTTGAATATGTTCATGTATGCACCCTCCAGTTGATGGATTGAGTTTCTGCCAAAAGTGAACCTTTTAAATGAACCTTTGTTCCTATGTGTTTGGTCACACTGGAGCAAAATGGGTCTGGTATGCAGTCGGTGTAATGTGAAAGCTGAGGATTTTTTTTTCCTAAGGAAATCCTGCCTCTCCAGAATCTGTGTATCCTGTAGGCTATTTGTAATTTGCACCAAAATACATTTTATTCTATTGTTTAAAAAATGTCAATGCTAAAAAATATATATAAACACGTTTTTTCTACAGATATATCTAAAATGAACCCCCATTTGAATATTATAAGTCTATAATCATAACTACTATATTGATGAAAAAATACCGTTAAGAATGATGAGATCACTATGGACTCAATATATTTTACCACAAACACACTTTATGTCCCTATAGTGATTTTAGGCCTGTGGTGATTTTATTTCTTAATTTTCATTTATTTGTAAATACACTGGGTCGCACTATTACAGGGCACAAAAGTTAGGCAGGTAATTGTTAAATGGATCGATTTATAAGTTTGAGCCTTGGTTTGCTCACAGGCTATAGGCTATGCAAACAGAGATAGATAGATAGATAGATAGATAGATAGATAGATAGATAGATAGTCTGTCGGAATTTATTTTATTACATAAGCGTGATATTTGGTGAAAAATGAATAAGTTTTCTGTTGACTGCTGCAGGAGGGGAGATTGACGCAGCAGTCGCTCCCTTACGAAAAATACCTACAGTGATCCTGTAATCCTGTGATGAATTTCAGAGGAAGAACTGTCGGCTACTCAAATGCTGCCACATCAAACTATATGCCAAGTCCTGTATGAATATTGTAGGAGTTACAAAATACTGTAAAATACGATAAAGTCGCTGTAAACTCATCACCGAGTACCACGGGCGCTCTATAAGACCCTATAGGAATATCATAAAAAATACCAGTTGATTCGTTGTTCGGGCTTTTAAGCGAAAATTGAACTTTTTTTCAGCTGGTCGCCAGAAACAATGAGCCGATCATAACTTCATATAGAGGTTCGCGTTAATCTGAGAAGGAAAAGAGGGAGGGAGGGAGAGATAGAGAGAGGTAGAGAGAAAGAGGGAGGGAGAGAGAGCGAGCGAGCGAGCGAGAGAGAGCAGCAAAACTTTCCCCTAAAGTTAGTGCAGAGCTTTCACTGTGAGTGAGGCGGGGTTACAGCCTGGACTGAGCCACAGCGGCTTTGCAATGCGGCACCGCAGCGAACCTCCATCCAACTTTATCATCAACAACTCCAATTTTCATCTCTAGAAATAACCATGTACTCCCCTTACTGCTTGACACAGGTAAAAATCAGCGTTTTTTCACTATTTGCTTCCTTGCTTTTCCGGTTTAGTGCGCCTCCGGCTTGTTTCTACTGTAGGCGATGTGGTTATAGTGTAGTGTTATCCGCCGTGCCGCTGCTTGTCATTTGTTGCGTTTTAGGACCTTTTTCAGCTCTCCACTCTTTTCCCCGATAGTGTTTAACCTCTCCCTCTCTCCCTCTCCCTGCTCCCTCTCTCTCTCTTCTCTCTCTCTCTCTCTCCCCCTTTCTTTTTAATGGCACTCCTCCAACAGGCTTTCTTGCGCGTCTCATTGCGCATGGTTTGGAGAGAAAATGGCGCTTCTCCCAAATCTATTTTATATAAAAACGGAGGTTGGAGAAAGGGGAAGAAAGACTCGCTGCCCTGACATTTACCAAATAATTACAATTACCCTGAAGCTATAATCGGCTTATTGACAAATATAACAAACAGCGGATCGAGTTCTAATACGGCGTGTTGAACTCGTCCTTTTTTTCTTTCTTTTTTTTTTTTTTTTTAATATCGAGGGAGGTTTCTAACTTGTGGCTGTTATCGAGGTTTGCTGTCCTTCAGCTGTGGTCGGCGCTGGGGGCCTTTAGGGCCACCGTGCACACATTTTAACATTTACCCCGTGATGTTTATTCTAATTTAACGGGACCAATGCTTTATTTTGAAATACAATTAAGTTTTATCACGCATTTTTTTTTAGGACGAGTTAGTGGATAGTGGGCGTGTGTTGCGTTGGAGCTGTTTGCTTGCTGTTTACTTAATCACAAAATACACTTGACCTATTAGACCTATCAGGTGTTACAAAGCTTTATTACACAGCAAACAGATTAAATTGCCTGGATGATGTAGTTATTTTTATTTGAAGGCTCCATCCATTTTTTGCAATTCTCGCTTTATCCCATGCGTAATTTCAGAGACCGTTTGGGCTGCAGTCCCACATACATGTTGTGCACAGGTTACACAGAGCAAATGAGTGTTTCACTGAGCTTTTTGCTGTCCTAAAATATTAACTTGGATGTTCACCTATTTTTTTACTCACTGGGTGGGAGGATATTGTCAAACGTGACCTGTTACAGCTCACGGGGTTACCCAGTGCAAATTTGGCATTCACTGTCACTCAAATTTGGACTAAATAGACTTCAAGATTGAAAAACTGGTGTTTTAGTGTGTTTGTATTTTTTTCTGTGAAATATAAGTGGCCTAGAAATAATGGTTCAGAGGCTAATCCCTGCACAAGAAAATATTGGGCCACTTGACCTTTGTTGAGCCTAACACTGTTTTGAGACATAGACTGGTATTATTTCTCAATGGTATTTCATTTAATCACCGCCAAAATATTCTTTATGTGATGAATGAAGCCTTATTTCAGTGAGCAAATACTTTTATCTTTAAATTGATCAACCTAAGCCAGAACAGCAAAGGTCACTCTAGTTTCAAATGGCCGGTTCCTCTTTTGCTTCACTTTTATTTATGAATAGATATTCGAATCAGGTATTTTAAGGGTTAATTTATATACAGTTGAATTTACTAAACACATTTAGGCCGGTTGTTGCAGAGTTAACAGGATCAGAGAAAGTGTACAGTCGCGCCGAGCTTCAGCTGTGGGCCGCCGCAGCTCTGTGCCTCAGCCGCCGGCCTCATCTCATCAGACGATTTGAAAGTCCCTTTTATGTCTCAAAAGTTTAACTCTTAAAACTATTTTATGTTTTCTTTTTTCCTATATTGTCTGTTTTCTATATTTGCCAATAAGCAGTAGGTTTACTGGTTTCCTGTATGTCACCTTCAAGTCAAGGGCTTTTATGACCCCTGTAAATAGGGAATTTAATTTCTTCTGAACTACAGTATTATTACATGCATTTTTATTTTTTCTTACATTTTAGGTCATTTGCATTTTTTTCTTGCATTTTAGGTCACTTATTTAGCTTCATAGGCATAACTGATCAGTGTTGAGACTGAGAGGTCAAGGCCCACGGCCTTGCTGTAAGTGCGTAGCACTGGGAAAATAGGAGAAAACGCATTGCACTATCAAGGTCGGGCCTGTATACTTTTTTTTGTTAAGTTAATGTCAGAGCTTCATAAATGTTATGGAACACATAAATTGCAATCATTCCTTTCCTTAAACAGAACAAGCTTGACAAGCTCCGTGGAAAACATGAGTCCCTCTCAGCACTCCGACCCAGACCTCAGTGTTTTCTCTAACAGCATCTATATTATAGCTGTCAGAAACAGGACAACTGCACTCCTCTGGGTCTGCTCCCTTTTATACGGGTAAAAGATGTATTTAGCTCCGTCAATTATTGTAGTTAACCCATTGCCGTAAAATAGGCTGCATCAGAAATAAAAAGGCCTATCTAGTTACTTTACTTAAAAATGATGGAGTTCCCCTTTTCTTATTTTTGTTTCTTCTTATTTTGTTGCTGTTGTCGCCCTTACTGGCGTAAGTGGGTTTAAAATATTAAGGGAGACATTTTCTAATCAATAGCCTGTTTGATTTTCTCCCCAAAACAAGTTAGGCAGCCCTCTGCATATTTAGTAGATACATTTCCCAGCCTGGTGGTATGAGGCATCGAGTCCGCATCGAGTTTCCTTTTTCTTTCCATTAATTAAAATTAATTGGCAGCAGATCCTCTCACATGAGCGCCGCATGGACGCATGCTGTCCATATGCGCAATACATATTGATCTGCTTAGGCTGCTGTTATTACGTCTCATGCTCCTAATGACGGATATTAACCGCAGCTGATTTGTTTTCATTTCTGTCCTTAAGACTTTTCCTTTTGCATTTGTGTTATGCCACTAATAGCTCACTCAAAACTCACTTGGGCTGTTTAAATTCGTGCATCATATTTGTGGGTATTAAGTATGGAATGTGACGCCGCCACTCCGCTTTACACTTGCAGGCTAATTGTAAGTTGAGTTGAAGTTCTCCTCCATTCTCACCAATGATTTGTGCGTCTTTTTTTTTTTTTTTTTTTTTTTTAAGATTGTTTTTTGGGGTGTTTGGTTTGTTTTCTGTGCCGCGCTTGGATGTCTGTGCGTGTGTCCACACCCGAAAATGAGAGACATTCTGACATGCATTGCATTCATATATTTTTGTCCCATGGCTCAATTAGGACTTTGCTCTTCTCTCTAAATCATGTAAATTATTCACAAATCAGAGAAAACATGCAAAACTGGTAGCAAGTGTAAACAATCTACAATGCATTATTAATGCTGATAAAAGCTTTGCTGGAATGGCCTGGTAGGTGACGGACCCCGCTCAGCCAAAACGGTGCGTTTTGCCAAACAGCACCGGGAGATTTTTACGGGCTACATGGCAAGGTTTCACATCCCTGGGACGGAAGTGCATTTGCATAAAGTTTTAATGCGGTTTGAAGGTCGCGGAGGCGTCGTTAATTAAAACTTTTATGTGCTGCGTTTTGATATCAATTATTTCAGACTCCAGTTAAAGTCCCGCTTATCCAAATGAGATGTGGGCTGTTACTATACGTGGAGTGCGTCTTTGGTTGGGGCTTTGCCTTCACAAACACTGCCAACTTCTGAAGCTCGCTGCAAACTCAGAGATGTTTAACACTTTCTCTCCCGCACAGTTCACATGCAAAAATCCATTTTTATCGTTTCAGTCCTTTTCATAACAGCTTCATGTCCAATTATTTACACAACTAAAGTGTTTTTAGATTTGGAGATCAGATGAATGGTTGAAATTCACTCAGCCGCACGGATTGGCAAGGCACATGAAAGCAGTGTAGCTATAGATACTGTAGCCATAGCCGAGTTGAAAACCATGTAGTCCTCGTGAGTTTTTGTAGTCAGTATCTTTAGTGATAGAGATGAAGGTAATTATCATTTCTGCAAAACAGGCTTTGTGTTTCAGTGCATAAGCAGAGGCATAAAGTCTGTCACAGGATGTGTGGAACCAGTGCAGGCAGTTTGTATTTAACCCTCTATTACCCCGAATATCATCTAAACCAAACCATTCTTTCATTCCATATTGGATCATTTCATTTTCATGTCTTCCTGTTTTGACTCTTTGTAGTTTTAGTCACTCTGTGAAGTCACCAGTGTTGATTCGTTTTAGATTAAAACTCATATCAGGCATTCAAGGCTTAAGTCTGCACCAGGCTGCCAAGCTTGTGTGTATGTTTGCGTGTGTGTGTGTGTATTCATGCTTTATTGCAGCCATGCGAGTGTGTGTTTGTGTGTGCATACATATGTGTGTGTTTGTTATATTCCTGTCCCGTTTTGGCCCAGTGGCTCTCCTGCGTCAGTTCTAGGTTTTGGTTTCACTGGGACCGGACGGTGGAGGCCATGGTGCTGGTGTAAGCTGAGGTGGGCCCGCCTGATCTGGTAACATACCAAGCCTTACCGGCGTCACTTTCCACCTCGTACACACACACATACACACACACACACAGACCAGTTACAGAGAGGTGAGGATTACACACACACATACGCACGTCCTCACATGCTCTTAGCTGTTAGGTCCAGTGCAAAGAGGTGAAAACAGGCCTAGGTTTGCTTGTAGTGGACAGGAGAGTGAAGCGCCAACTGTGCCAGGGTGCCAGGCAGGCAGGGAGGCAGTGGGTAGCGGGCAGAGCCCAGGGGTACATTGTGTTCTTTTTACTTATTCATCCTTTCTGCTGGAGGCAGAGCGGGTCCACCTTACACTGCTTGGCCCATAGTGAGAGCTGAGAGGCAGAGATGGAGGGACGGGAAGAACGAAAAAAGTGCTGGGAAATAACACAACATGTCAGACCTGAGTAAAATAGTGTCTGAGTAGAAAAAAAAAATCCAAGTGCGAGAGGTACTTATGTATTTATGTAATTTGCGCAGGATGTGTTGACTCTTGAGGCTTTTAAAATGCTGGACACCATAAGCTCGAAGTTCACCTCATCTAGTTCAAATATTTGAAATCACATATTGTGCCTCTTGTTTGGTCTGCGTGTGTGTTTGGCTGCACTATGATGTGTGTGTGTGTGTGCATGTATTTAGATTTAGATGTGTGTGCATAGAGAAAATTTTAATTTAAATGTATAGCCTTGCACAGATTTGCTACTGAAGTGCTCTTTGATATTGAAGTAACATGTATTTATTTTTGCAGTCCTTTGTTGCAGCAACCCAAGCAAGGGAGCTTGTACCATGGACAGTCCTTCTGTGTGTGTGTGTGTGTGTGTGTGTGTGTGAGTGTGTGAGTGTGTGTTTCTTGGAGGTGGGTTCAATCCAGCTCTGCTCATCCCTTATCTGTGCAGTCTTCCTGACTGCCCATGGAAAATGGATTTATCATGCTTTACTGAGGCAATTGGCACCACAGGATAATAGGTGGCTGTCCCCTGGATGGTTGCATGAGTGTGTGTGTGTGCGTGTGTTTGCATGTGTGTGTTTATGGGGGTATACGTGTGTGTGTGTGTGTGTACTTGTGTGTGTGTGCGTGTGTATGTGTGTGAGTGTGTCTACCCCCTGTTTTCTGCCTCCTAGTGTGGATTAGGTTTAGGCTGATCTGTGGCCAGTGGTAGCAGGCAGCCCCCATAGCAGTCTTATGGTGGTCTGTGATATAGCTGAGGCTACCAAGCCATACGGCACACACATGTACGTGTACACATACACACGCACACACGCTCATTTGCAATCTGACAGAACACTTGTGCATATTATAGATAGATAGATCGACGTGATTCAGGAGCGGTGGAGGTGATCACTTCATTGTGCAGAGCGGTCAATACTGAGATCATCTCCCTCAGTTAAGTCTATACAAACATGAAAGTGGAATCTTCTCGCTAAATACACCCAATATCCTCCGTCACCTCTTAGACTATTGATAATCTGCACAAAGTTTTTGTTGACTGACACGGTGATCGCGGTCCAGCACGAGTTCATTTTAACAGAGAGTAAAAATGAGGTACCTTGTGGCTGACAAGGCTTTGCATTTTTCTCTGTAGACTAGAATTTCATGTATTTTTTTTAAATCATCACGCCACGTTTGAGAACGTAAACACAACAGCTAGAAGATTATAGTGATGAACCCACACTGGTAACATGAAGAACTCCACAAACTCAAGAAGCGAAGGATGAAAAGATACCAGGACGGGAGCCGGTGAATGGGGCTGTTTTTTGTAGGGACAGACTCCCCTTCATCTTCGCCCTGCTCCTCTTCCTCCGCCCTCCTCCACCTCCCCAATTAGCTCCCTTTAAAAGGGGAGTAACGGTTAGCGAGGGATCTGCATTGTTCGAGGATGAGCTTCTGTTGTTGTTGTTGTTGTTGTTTGTCTCTCTGTCCCTCTCTCGCTCTCTTTCTCCTCTCCCCTCCTCCATCGCCTGGTGTGTATTTCGTTCTTTTTGGTTTTCTCAGCGGCTTTTTTGTGGGGGTAACCCCATTGAATAGGACAATGCAGCCTAGCGTGAAATTAAAGCTCTTAGTTACTTTGGAGTTGCTCAAAAGAGGATTTTACACATGCATGCATTCATACACCCTCCCATACGCTATAGATATAGCTAATTAGAGGAAGTAGACCCTATGTCGAGCATCAAGGGCCCAATTAAAAGAGTAGGGGGAACCTCAGTGCGCAAGATCTAGGCCAAAGCTGCAACGTGAATACGGTTCTATGCCTTGTGTGTGAACAGTATGTCTGCCTTCTTAATCCAGCTGAGTGAATATGGTGAAGAGTGATATAAGAAATTCAAGGGGTTTATTAATATATGCATGTCACGTACTTGGTAAGTAAATCAAGAAGCAGTTGGATTGATCATCCTGACAGGCAAGCGTCTGATTCAAGACAGATTGGGCCGCTGTTGCTGACTCTTCCAAGTCTCGCTTTGGAAGTAGTCTCCACTGAAATGCCTCCTATGCATGCACATCAGAGCTTTTTTTTTTGCCATTCGCGTCAAAGGCGTTTATTTGTGCAATTTGTCATTGCAACAGAGAATTGTGATGACGGTTAAAGTTCGTATGCTTTAGAGAATAAGAGCAAAAAGTGTAGTTTTGGCCTCTACAGTAACCGATGATGATGATTATTATTAATATTATGCATATGTGGGCAAACCCACTGGTTGGATTGTGTCAATACATCTCCAGTGTGCCATGATCACAGTCGATGAGAATGCATTGGATCCTCAGCCAGGGTGTCCTGCTGTGGTGAATGACTAGCAAAGGTCGTTTATTTTTGCCCCGTATATGTGTGTGTGTGTGTGTGTTGCTTGTGTGTGTGTGTGCGTGCGTGCATGTGTGCGCATGCATGCGAATACATGCTTGTGTGAGTATGTATATGTTTATTTGTGAGTTTGCCTGGGTTTGTGTTATGTGTGCTTGTATTTGTGTGTGTGTGTGTGTGTGTGTGTGTGTGTGTGTGTGTTTGTGTGTGTGTGTGTGGCAGAGGCACACCAATATAGAGCAGCAGCAGCCCACACCGCCTGAGGGAGGGATAGCTGAAATATCCAACAGACCTAAAAACATATCCGATACTTAGGAATTGGCTTGTACAAATGCACTAACAATCTTTCAGCTACCATGCAACAATAATTTCTCTACTCCCAGTACTCTCTCTCTCTCTCTCTCTCTCTCTCTCTCTCTCTTTCTCACACACACACACACACACACACACACACACACACACATATACACATAGAACACACTTTCCTTTGGCTCTATTTCCTCAGTGTACTGGCCGTAGAGGCCTGCAGTCCCAGCTAGGCAGCCAGTGAATCCAGTCAGTGAGTCAGACTTTGTGGAACAAAGTGTGCTGCTCTCTGATCCCTGCTCTCTCTCTCTCTCTCTCTCTCCCTCACTCTGTCTCGCTCTCTCCTGCAGAGGAGAGCGCTGGCAGCTTGCCAGTGGTGGAAAAATCTATAAGCCATTGCGTAACATACCATATCTTTACCTTGCATGAACCCAGCACAAGATCCACAGCTGTGTGAGTGCACAAAGAGAGAGAGGGAGGCCTGCACGGAAAGACATTATGTATGTGTGTTCAGTGTATGTATGTGTGTGTGTGTGTGTGTGTGTGTGTGTGTGTGTGTGTCTGAGAGAGAGAGAGCAGACAGAGAGGGACTTCTTTGTGGCTAGTTTGCAGTGCAGACCCTCATATAAACAGTATCACACCACTTTGATCAAACGCTGCTGACAGAATATTTTTCTAAGCAGACTGTGTGGAGTCCCAGTCACTTTGAAGAGTGTCATGCCAGGAGAAGAGTTAAGCTAAGGCCATTTACAATTTATCTGTTTTTCTGCAGCGTGAGACTTTAAAAATGGAAATCAAATTAACTTTATGTTTTGTTTTAATGACGCAAACTCCATGGCAACCCCACTGCGCTGTGCTTCCAACCCCGGTGGCGTAAATTATACTCATTTCTGGCGTCGTTTGTCCGCCATGCATCTCCTCGGAATGGAAATGAGCGTGCTGAGCCACAGGCTGAGCGGCTACCAGACTTTTCATGTAGCGCTAGCTTGACACGTCGGCACGTCGGGATCCGTCTTTGTGGTAGCGAGGTGTGATACAAGTACAGGCCTCTCCCGCGGTGTCCGTCTCCACCTGAGGCTTCATTTAGTACTGCAAGTGTCTGTGCTGCTGGGGGAGGGAGGGGAATGTTTTTATTAGATAGCTTTATGGTGGGCCTTAGTCACTGACCTTTGATAGTTTCTAGTGAGAGTGTTTTGATACACTGCAAGTTCATAGATATCGTCTTTGTAGCTACTCTTATCACACACACACACAAACACACACACACACATATCTGTTGATCAACACATGGCCTCAGTCCCGCCAATGAAATAGCAGATAGATGCAGGCAAGAGTGGCAGTTTATTTCTTCTTCATGTCCCTCTTTGATAATTTTCAGTGAGATTAAATGCCAGCCACTGACTAATCAGATTTTGTCTTTGCTAATATGGCCCACTCAGCCAAAGATGATGGCCATCAGAAAATCACATGGATGAACTGATTCATTTTTGATGGTGGCGATTATTATTAAATGGCCTGTAATGAGGGCTGATAATCCCCATATGCAGCAGGGCACCACGCATTCACCGGCAGGCAAATTGTTGTTTTGAATGCGCAGCTGAAACGCAAAACACATACAGATGTGTGCGAAGCAAAACGGCTTAAAACCGCTAACTCAATCGAGATCCCTTCCATTGTTTTAGTGCGTACTCTTTCTTAATTTGACCGGTTCTCCCATGGAAATTTTTCAACACACATGCAACTGTTCAGCACAGACGTCCAGATTAAACTCATTTGGCTCCCTCCCCCTCACCTACACAGCGTTAAGGGTCAAACTGTGTTAGTGTGGTGGCGGCGGTTTGGGTCCAGGGGGGTGACAGCTGTATTTGGGAGGTAGCTAGTAGCTACATTATGGTGGGTGGGATAAGATACATGTGTGTGTGCGTGTGTCTGTGCTCGCTTGATGTCTGTGTGTATACTTTGTGACTGTGTGTGAGGCTGACTGCTGATATGTTTGTGTTTATTGACTCAAAGAGACGGGCCGTGGCGGCGTACACAGCGGTGTACGGGTGGCAGGGGTCCAGGCTTGGGGGAAACGTGTGTGTTTAAAGTACACACAGGCCTAATTATGCTGATTTAAGCATTCTTGCGGTCCTCCCTCTGGCTTGTGGTGAGTTAACTGGCACAGGGGCGTCCACGGAGCCAGCAGAGAAGAAAATCAACAGCGAGATAGAAAGAGAAAGGGGGGTAGAGAGAAAGGAGAACCTAAAGAAAGAGAGTGATAAAAAAGAAGAGGAAGAGGGAGAGAAAGAGATAGAGAGGGAAGAGGGTAAGACGTAGTAGTGCGGGTGACTACACAGAGAAAAAATGTTGTACCAGACTTTGGTGAAACAAGAGGAAAAACATACATTACCGTCAAACTTCCCGGCAGGTTTTTTCCCTCCTCATTTTGGGGTTAAGCGCACACCCGCCCTGCGTATTTATTTTTATATTCAGATGTTATGGATTGCTCCGGGAAAAGGCCGTCCCTTTTCCCAGCAAGGGGAATTAATACTGTTTGAATATTCTCTCCGGAGTCTAAAAGGAGGAATTTTGAGATGGAGATTCGGGGAGGTTTATAAGTGAAAACCTGACCACTGTTAAATAAACAAACTAGGGATGATTAAAAACTGACCCTTGTTTGTTGACTCTCTTGCTTTCTGGTCTCTGCATGTGTGTGTGTGTGTGTGTGTGTGTGCACGCACCTGTTTGCATTTTTATGTGTACACATGCACTGTGCGGTTAGCGCTGCATGGATATACGGTATATATGCACGGGGTGGAAATTCTTGAAAAACCCACATGAAAAAGGACTTTGAAGGGACTCAATCACAATTAAACAGGCAACTGCACATGTGAGTTAAAGTAAGGTGAACGCCAGCGAACAGAATGTGTCAACTGACAGAGGCATGTCTGTGTGCACCTGTCTGCATATTTACGTGCATGCCTGTACTGTGTGGTTAGCACTTTATGTACAAGTATGTATAGTGTGCATCAGTCACGTTTGTCTCGCAGCAGTGCCAGCAGCTTGTTTGACTGAGGCGGTATAAACCAGCGCACCTGCATTATGTCTAGCCTGCATAGAAATAATCAAAACATTAGCATTAGCAGTGCAGGCCATATGGAAGGTGTTGCAGCAGTATATGATAGAGTCTGCAGAAACTGATGACGTTGGCTGGTGTGTATTCAGGCTGCCTTTCACACAGGTGATAAAATCCTGTTGGAGAGGCAGGCAGGGCTGCTCAGTGTCTTCGGGTTCATTCCCTTCAGCACAAGAGACAGGCTCAACCAACACCGGAGCTCATATGTGCTTTCATCTGAAAATATGTTCTTGGTTTCCTCCCTTGCTCTGTTCCTATCTCTCTCTCTCTCTCTCTCTCTCTCTCTCTCTCTCGACCTCCCTCTTTCTTAAACTTTCTCTATATATCTGTTTGGCTCGCTGCTCTTTTATCTATCTGTCTTCCTCAGCTTCCCATCTATCTCTCCCTCTCATTAAGTGTTCTACTTTACCCGTCTCTTTCTCCGTTTTACCTCATTCTTTCCAGCCCCCCTCCGCTACTCCTCTCTCGTGTTCCCTCAGGAAGAGCCACAGTCTTATCTGGGATATGTTGGATTTTGGTGAGCTTAAAAGCCACTTTACTAACTCCCTCTCTGTCTCTCCTGAGAACAGCGCAGCCTATCTACTGCAGTTTCTCCATTCGCCAGGCATTGTCCAAAGGAATGCTACTCACCAAGCAACTTTTTCCTCCCTGATAGCCTCTTAATGCTAATCCCTTACCTGACTCTCCATCTTCTTGCCTGCCCCCAGTCCTCCTCCTTTCCTCTGTTTCTTTTCTTCCACAGACTCACATGCTCGATATGCACATATTGAATTTCTTTGGTGATGTGAAGGAATGCTAATGTATCATAACCATATTATAGTACTAGAGGAGGCAAACGGTGCCAAGTGCTATCTGGAGAATCAAACTCTTGACAAGTGCTTTCTCTCCCTCTCAGACTGAAAATTGGAGTCCCCATTTTTCTTTTCTCCTGTGCAAATACTCTGTATAGCTGAAAGTCCTTATAAAACTTGCTGAAACAATAGTGTAGTTGTATTCAATAATGCAATTCTCTGTGAAGTGGAAAAGTTGCCTAAACTAAATTGAGGCCAAATCCTGTTTTGCTTCAGATTTTCTGGTGCAGCCTATAAGCTTAAATAAATATTGCCTCACACCTTTTCCCTATATGTACTCTTTTGAAACAGGATCCAGAGGGCTGCACATACTGTACAGTTCTGTGAGCTTTTTTTTTTTTTTTTTTTTTTTTTTTGCATGTGGACGAATGTTTGAATATTTTGTGGTTTTACAATTTGAATGTGATAATTAAAGAAAATAGAAATATAAATGCTGTCTTGTAAAGCTGAAAATGAGAAATACCTTAAACGCATTAAGAGTGTAACTGATGAGTAAAAAAAAAAAAAAAAAAAAAGTAAACTGAATGAAAAGTGAAAATCCAGAAGAGATCCTCCTAACAGGATATGATCAGACTCTGGGCAGGCTCTCCCTGGAGAACCGGAGTGAGGGATTTGCTCGTTTTATTATTAGGGCCTGTGTGTGTTGTTGATGGAGCGGCTCCATCCATGTTGACTCACAGAGGCAGCGGTGGTGACTACACTGAGCAGGGGTGTCAGGCTTGGCTGTCGGCTCCAGCTCCCTAAACAGCGCTGCAAAGGCAAGCCCTTCTTTGTGTGTTTGTGTGACTGTGTATGCGTGCGTGTGTGTGTGTGTGTGAGTGTGCATGTGCTGGTGTGTGCATGCATGTGCAGCCCATACTGTGTCTGTGCGTGCATGTGGGTCTGCACTCTGTGTATGTGTGTATGTGTGTGTGTGTGTGTGCGTGTGTGTGTGTGTGTGTGTTTCAGCCCTGACAGCCAAGAAGCCTCAGCAGCATCTGACGTGGCAGCTCTTGCTGTTTGCAGTCCAACTCTCTCCTTCTGGCTCACTTTGCTGTGATACTATCTTTTCATAGGATCACATGTTTATAAATGGCGACTGACTGGTTTTTCATATAGGACCAATTTCCTTTTGGGGTGTATTAACATGCAGCACTTTACTATACAAGTGATGAAATACAGAAACCACAGAATATTTTACTACAGTAAGTTCTTTATTATTTTAAGGACAGTGAGCCGTCCACTTCTATTATAAGTGTTTTTTTTTTTTTAAGTTTTATATTTAATGAGACAGCGGGAAAACTGAGATATAAAACAGAGGAGCAAAATGAGAGAAGGTCCAGACCAGCAGAGATACATGTGCTAGCAGATGTATTTCTCTTCTCAGTTCTGGGTAAAGTGCAATATATTTCGAAGTAACTAATAAGCAATACAAAATTGCTACATATTTATATAAAAGATGTAGACTATAAATAAGTGTATTCTGTTACCATTTACTGGAAATAAACCAAAAAAAGCGTAATCTGTGTTTTTGTTTGAAAAAAAAAAAAACACACTTTTGAACACCATCAATAAGAAGGGAGGCATTTCGCTTTCAACGTTATATTTTTCCATAATTTGAGGAATGAAACACAAGATGTATTGATGCAATAAATGCGATATACACCTAATTTAGAGCACATATTGTTACCCCCGACAACAGTGATGCAGCAGTTTGTTTTTCCTCTTGTTTTTCCCTCCCTTGCCTCTTTGTGGGGTGCCTTTTTATCGAGGTGGGTTTCCTCCATTTTATGTCCCTTCTGAGGACATGTACTTATGGCTGTCTGCCTGCGGCGCTGCGGTGCTCCTGAGGTCGGAGCGAGGTGGTAGTTTAGGCCGGGGAGTCAGCGAGTGCGGTCGCAGAGGAGATAACTGCACACACACTCCACCAGAGACGCCTGTCTGCACCGTATGTCTGGCAGCGTTCCCCTGGCTTTGTTGCAGGACGCATCTTTAAAAAAGGAAAGAGCTGGTTTGGAGATGAGACACTTTCCAAAACAATTAAGTTATATGTGTCCTCTGCTGTGCGGGGTTTGTACAGGGCGTTCATGTGTTAATGTAGCTCTGTATGTGTGTGTGTGGTTCTAAATGGTCTTTGTGTCCTGCCTCTCGTGCATGTGTGTGTCCTCTGTTTCTTCCGGCCTGGCATGATGCTGGCCCTGCAGGAGACGCCACTCAGAGTGGGCAGGGCAACCTTTAACCCACGAACTGCCAACCCTGGGGTGAACATGACCTTCTCCCCTTTCCAAATCAAGGGCCCATCTCCCTTTTAACCTCAACTCTGTCATGCATAGCGTAGATTAAGACCCGGCTCCCAGGAAGCCATTTGGAACAAACACCTTTTAACCCTAATGGGATCAGAGTCGGATAGGAAGCCACTTGGAGCAGCTACCCACTTTTAACCCTCACACCACCACCAGCTCAGCACAGGCAAGACAGAGCACCCAGGCAAAGGCCCAGCTCATATCATGCCACAGGGAGCGGGCAGTGTTTAACCCTCACAGTGCCAATCAACAGCACAGGCAAAACTCCAGCTCTCACAATAAACTAAATTAAATCCACAAGCAGAAATTGGATGCCAAACTCCATGGGGTGGGTTTCCATCAGCAAGGTATCATGCAAATATATATCATTTTCAATTGTATTTGCCTGTGGTCACTGGCCTGACATGCTCTTTTTCATTTTTATTTCTGTTTTTATGATTTTTTTTAGGCACTTCTTTTATTTGATTTTTTTGGCAGGCAGTTACACATTTCTAAATACAACTCAACACACTACCTTTAATTCATTATCATTCTGTCTACAAATATATGGCTGTGCTTATTTTTTACAGGGTTCAAAGGTGCACAATAAGCAATACAACGTAATGCACCATTGAACTCTTTTGTCACACAGTTGTATCTTAATCAGTTGTAAGATTGTGTCTCCAAAAACTTTTCAGGAACTAATACAAAAAGGCCTTGACCATCATGCACTTTTGAATTTATCCAGTTGGTTTATAAAGGTTTTAATGAACCTAGGGGGTTGTGGAAATTTTTCATTCCATAGAGAACCATGTAATTCTTCAACTGAAATTAAAATCTGGTTTTTAATTTATCTGTGATATTAGTCTGGGACACTATGCAGCTTGTGTTCCTTTATATGCAGTTACATGCAGTTATTGGATGCTGTTTTAAGACATAACCTCCTGCATGCTGCGCTAAACCAGCGCATCGTTGGTACACATCCCTGCGTGAAGGGAGAGCAGTTCCGCGCTCCACAAACACCCTGCTCAGCAATCAAATAAACGATTGATCGCCAATAGAGAAGGACTAAATTCCTGACTAGGGTGAAGAGAATCCTGCCAACTGGCTTCTCCCAAATTATACATTTGATTTTATCATAGTGACAGATGCTGTAATTGTTATACCAATTAACATCTATTAAGACAAAGTATATTTTTAAAGGGGAGAAATTTACTGTTATAGAGTGAGGCAGAACAGTTGCAAGGATTCATCATGGGAGGAGTTCTCTTCCTTTAAGGGAAGTGCTGGAGCAAATCTGTGTTGATACTAGCTCTAGTCAAATGAGCTATGTGGGTGGAGAGCCATTGCCTGCCAGGTGTGTGAGAGAGAGAGTGAAAGAGAGAGAGAGAGTGAGAGAGAGAGAGAGAGAGAGAGAGAGAGAGAGAGAGAGAGCTTGGTAGGCAAAGGGAGTTTCTGCACTTGCCTGTCTGGCAACAGCCAAGGAATGAGTGTACAAGTTTGAGTCTGGTTGAGTCAAGCTGTGTTGAGAGGGAGGGAGTGGGGGAAGGAGGGGAGAAGGAGTTCCATAGTGAAAGGGGAGTGGGGGGAGCAGAGTGAAAGATGCTTGAAGATGGATAGTGATCGAGATAGAAGGCTAGAGCGAAGAGGGAAATGGCAAAACTGAAGGGAGGGGTGGTAAGAGTGCAGCATGAGGCAACAATATGGTTAAAAGAGTAAAAGAAAAGGACCGGCAGAAAAAAGTGTGGGAGAGAGCAAGAGACTGCGGACCAAGAGGTGAAAGAA
>NC_043980.1:15756416-15803916 GCF_902150065.1 Myripristis murdjan
TTGAAGTGTGTGTGTGTGTGTCTATATATAGGCTATATATATATTTTTTTTTTATATAGGCTGCAAACCGTTTATTTTGCTCATTTCCAGTCTCACTGCTTGAGTCTACAAATAGGGGCATTTTTTTTTTTTTTTTTTTTTTTTTTTTTTTTATAATAACCTGGATTTGCTCCCTATTATGCTAAGCCATATTATCTGGACTTGTTATAATAATCATGGTGTGCCTGCTTAATTGTGGGGTTGTCCAAATTTTTCCTCAAGTGAACTGTTCACCTCTGCAGTGATCATGCAGCCCGAGGTAGCGGTAAGTCCATTTGACAACCTATAGCTCACACAAATAGCCTCCTAAAGATTTTGGGTGAATTCGACAATAGGCAGGGTTTAACGTGGGCTCCCATTCTTTTCCTTTGTCTCTCTTTTTTGGCAGTTGCTACTCCACGTTTGGCCCTCTTCTTAATAATAAAAAAAAAAAAAACTGTGGTGGTTTTCATTTCTGTCTCAGTTATACCTGGGCCTGGCTCTCGCAGGCCAGGAGGGGAGATTGTCTTGCCCAGCCCGGTGAACAAAGGTCACCGTTTTTAGAAAGAGAGAGCATGGCATGCAGAGATAAGATGAGGTCTCAGTCAAACTATTGCAGAACAAATACCTAAACAGTGCAGGGGCCGAGGCCTGCAACACTGCCACCTCCCTTCCTGCCCAGAATAACTTTGGGCAAATAGAACAAACCTTTCATAACAAGCTAGAAGAAATGTGGGTTTGCAAATTTATATAAATTGGATGCATTAAATGGTAGGGTGCCACATAGACTCATTTCTTAGCCAAAATCATAAAAAGACTTTGCTTCAGCTGCAAATTGTGCGCAGACCTCGGTGTTTCATGTGCAGCCTATTTTATGCTGCTCTGTATAATTTTGCATTTGGTCCAGTTTATGATCATAATAGACCTGGCAGCGGATTTAAGTAAGTGATTTTTAAAAATGAGGCTTTGTTTAAGGATTACATTTGTATATACAAATAGTATTTGCTAAAATCATTTGTAGACTCAAAATAAGCTTGTCAGTTTTACATTCTTTTCATTAGATAAAGAGTTAATGAGAGCTGTGTTGGAGAAAAAAAAGGAAATTGCAGAGCTGGGACTGCAAAAAAAAAAAAGTGTCGCTAGTTTAAATGGACAAAACGATGGTTTTAATTTCCCTGATAATAGTCGTGTTGATTATTATTTTTCCGGTTTGTGATTGCATGGTGATTTTGTAGAGACAGACGATGGATTTGGAATCTTCCTAGCTGTTGGACACATATCACCGCCCGCTCAGCAAAAAGTCTTGGTCTCTTTAGTCTTTCCAAATAAGTCACAAACACACCTCAGTCATTATTCCTCAGTAACAAAAACAAACACACACATCTCCTTTGCTCTAAATGCATTTCCTCGTGTTCCTTTGCCCATATTTTTTCTTTGCCACCGCCATCTTCTCTCATTCCCACATTTTTCACATGTTCCAGTGAGGCTGTGTGAGGCGGGCGTATGTTAGCATGAGCAATCGGCAGCCGGCCCGGCTCGGCCTGGTCCAGATGGGGTCTACACAAACCCCAGCCCCCCCTCCCTCTCCCCCTCCCCATAGCAGTGGCAGCGAGGAGCCAGGCAGCCAGCTAGCCAGCTACCTATCCATCCAGTTAGCCAACCAGTCATTCACCCAACCAGCCAGCCAGTCGTTCAGCCGTCCAGCCAACCGAGCAATCAGCCTGTAAGCCAGCCAGCGGAGCAGCCAGTCATCCAGGCTGTGGCTCCTCTGTCAGACGGGGACAGGGGGAGCAGGCCATGCTAAATCTGATGGTCCTGGGAGCCAACCAGAGGACTCTGGCCTTTGTAGGGCGTTCACACAGACAGCCCGTCCCACCGCACAGCGGGGGTCTTCAACCCACAATCAAATGGCCGGGCCCTTGACTTCGCCAGAATGACAAGTTAGCTTTTTGTGGCTGCCCGCTGCCTCCATTCCAGTTTGACAATGTCTGTATAGGTCCTTTGAAGCTGATTGACCGATTCATGTAATTTAGAACAGCACAAATGACCAAATGTGTTTTTATTTTCGTAACCTGGAAGATTGACATTTGAACGTAGTTCTGATGACGTGATTGGTCCATACTTACATCAAGTCAGCACAGAGATGTATAATTTTTTTTTTTGAAAATCCTTTCTAATTTTATCTAATCAATCCTCGATGAGAAGTTAATTTTCTTTGTGTCTCATATTTCTGCCATGGAGCAGAGGGCATGGCGCGTTGTAGTGAGGTGACAAGGTTCAGCCAATGAGGAAGAGACAAAGTGTCTTCCAGGGCAGCTATACAGCCCTCAACTGCTGCACTTTCCTCTGCTGGCCAACCCCAATTGTGCTTTATTGTGTACTTTACAATGTGACACTTGATGAATATATAGGGAATTTACATGCTCCAGGAGCATTTCACCAGTACAAAGAGCAGCATATCTGACTGATTCTGACAGCATTACGCTAAGCGTTTTGAATCACAGGGAAGGGGTATAGCCTATTTTTGGGAGATTTAATATCCGCTTGGCTTCATAAACAGCTTACCATGTATAGGCTACTTACATGAAGCTCTCCTCCACAGCATTTTCAGTTGTCATTGTCCACTGGATCCAGTCTCTCACGCACAAACGGGATTGTTCTCTAATTTGGTAACAGAAACTTTTAATGTGTTTCTGTGTCTGTGCTGTTGGGGTTGCTAAAAAAAAAGAGAGCGAGAGAGGGAGGCAGAGAGAGAAAGGGCCAGTTTGGATGTGAGAGTGCATTTTGAAACAGGAGAGCATGTTTTTGGATGGTATTTTTTGTTGGGGGGTAACGGGCTCTGTCTCCCCCCTCCTCTCTTTGTTTGTGTGGTAAATCCAGGAGCAGCTGCTGGTCTGAGGGTCTAGTGGGATTTTGGGCTTGTGTTTTCTCATGCCATCCCGTGCCAAGGTGGTGTAACGTGAGCAGAGAGAGAGAGAGAGGGAGGGGTGCGGGTTGGAGGGGTGCAGTTGGAGAGTGAGCTGGTTTGTTGGGATGGTAGTGACCATGCTTGTGACGAAGGCGGGAGGAGGGGTGGGGGTGGAGCGGGCTTATTGGAGGGGGGGGTGAGGGGTGGGGGGGCTTTAGAAGGCGGGTGCTGTCTGGATTGGATGCATGTAAAATTAATATCCTCTGGACTTTGCCTTTGCACTAGATTGGAACTTGTCTATTTGGCTAATGACGTGCCTTCTGCCTGCACCACACACAATCCCCGTCCCTCCCTCCCCTCGCTCTCGCTCTTGCTCTCTCTCTCGCTCTCTCTCTCTCTTTCTCTCTCTCTCTCCACTACCAGCCACCAACCAACCCCCCTCCCCCCTCTCTCTCCCTCTGCCATCCCTCTCTTCCCTCCCTTTCAGTGCTGGGAGTGTGCGTATTGGCTGGGCTGTTTGAGACTCGGTGCCAAATAGGTGGGCCCTCTGCGTGTTGGCACAGACTCAGTCAATGGTTAGAGAAGGAAAGTGGAGAGGAAGAGAGAAAGAGAGAGACAGAGTTGGAGAGAAAGAGGGGGAAAAAAGAAGCTGCACTCGGGTTTGCCAGCGGTCGTGCACACTCTTCCAACATTGATTCGGTCCTCTTGTTTTGTTTTGTTTTTTTTTTTTCTTCTTCTCCTCCGTCCGCACCCCCCCATGTCCGACTCTCTCACTCCCTCTCCGTGAGTCTTGTGCAGAGCCTACAGAATTGAACCAATAGCACGAGCCGCTTTGCCAAGCTTTTTTTTTTGTGTGTGTGTTTGTTTTCTCGTCAAGATATTTTTTCCTTCACATTTTTGAAATCGAACAAAGAGGCTTGTTTAAGTTTTTGACAATTTTATCCTTTTTGCTGAAATATTTGTTTTATTTTATTCCTGTGCATACAACTCTCATCTTTTTTTTTTTTTTTTTTTTTTAAGAGAGAGATTGTTGAACTTTCCTGCACTCTCCTTCTGTTGTGCTCTTGAACAGTACCTCTCCAGCAGCTCCTGCTACAGTACCTCCTGTGTTCCTGTGCTGGTATTACACTGCACCCCCTTGGCCTGTCTCCTCTTTCTCAGCTTTTTTACCCCCTGCTGCTTTTATTGGACAGTTTCTCAGCCTTCCTCTTTGCTTATTTTTAATTTTTTTTTTCCTGCAATTTTCCCCTCGCTCTTTTGTTTTCTATTATTATACGCAGCATTACTTGCAGCGCCTTTTGACTCAACAATCCAGTTACTGAACTGGTGGTGCATTTTTAGGTTTCTTTGCAATCAGCGGGGTGAATTTATGATGAGAGAGCAAAATGGTAACTATCATGTTATGCTTTTCCTTGTTTTCTCCAGTTGTGTTTTGTGATCATCGTTGTTATTCGGTAATTTTGAGTGTGGATGCAACGGCTTAATTTGTGGACAAACACATTTTATATTGTATTTTTTTATCACATGATTGTTGGCTTAAATTTTAATAATTAGAATTTGGCATATGAGCTCTTGCAAATGGGTTGCAATGTATTATTGTACCTGTATGAACCTGCAGCATATTTTCTAAATATATAATAGAAATTTGGATTTTATATTTATCTCCTGTTTTCTAGAAATCTTAGTGATTTTAGTGTTTTAGATTTATAGTGCCTAAATGCATGTCATGAAAGACTTATTTCTAAATACACATTTGATTATATTTATTTACAGAAAAATTACATAAATTACAGAAATATTTACAATAATTTTCTGAAGAAAAGTACTACAGTAATATTTTTTTCGCTCATGCTTTACCTCTCAGCCTCTAAGTATTGTGATGTTTAGTCTTTTTTGAAGTGTGTGCTTCAGTGTGATGTCTCTGTGTTAGGTTGAGAGTGTGAAGCGTCTCTCTCTCTCTCTCCCTCTCTCTCTCTCTCTCTCTCCCTCTCTCTCTCTTTCTGTCTCTCTCTCTCTCTCCGGCGCCTCTCGCTCATTCTCTCCCTCCGCTCCCACAGAGCAGGCGCCGCTCCTCCATGCTGCGCGCCGGTGCTAACTGCCTCTCTTCTCTCTTCCCCTCCTCACCCCCGCTCCCTCTCTCCCCATCCTTCTCTCCCCCGTTCTCCCCCTCTCTCTCTACCGCCTCCTCCTGCTTCCCCCCCTCCTCCCTGTCCTCCTCTGCCCTCCCCCCGTCCTCCTCCCTCGTCCAGGATGAATTCCACCCCTTCATCGAGGCCCTGCTGCCCCACGTCCGCGCCTTCGCCTACACCTGGTTCAACCTGCAGGCCCGCAAGCGCAAGTACTTCAAGAAACACGAGAAGCGCATGTCCAAGGAGGAAGAACGCGCGGTAAAGGACGAGCTGCTGGGGGAGAAGCCAGAGATCAAGCAGAAGTGGGCCTCGCGCCTGCTGGCCAAGCTCCGCAAGGACATCCGGCCTGAGTTCCGTGAGGACTTTGTGCTCACCATCACGGGGAAGAAGCCCCCCTGCTGCGTGCTGTCCAACCCCGACCAGAAGGGCAAGATCCGCCGCATCGACTGCCTGCGCCAGGCCGACAAGGTGTGGCGGCTGGACCTGGTGATGGTCATCCTGTTCAAGGGCAGCCCCCTGGAGAGCACGGACGGGGAGCGGCTGGTCAAGTCGCCCCAGTGCTCCAACCACGGCCTGTGTGTCCAGCCGCACCACATCGGAGTGTCCGTGAAGGAGCTGGACCTCTACCTGGCCTACTTCGTCCACACGCCAGGTATGTGACTGAATGCGCGCTGGAAGCTCGTAGGGAGCAACGCCAGCACATGCATGTTCGTGTAGATGTGCACACACATTTAGATGTCCATACAAAGATTGTGCATGCACACACACACACACACACACACACACACACACACACTAGCTGAAACTCACATGTGTACACACCTGCACACAAATGACTGACACATATCACACACAGACAAACGGACTGACACAGTTGTGTAATTTTGTACAGAAGTTTTTTATTTGACAGAAAATTCTGCGCACCATTTCACATCCAGCCACGAAAAAAAAACAAAAAAACAAAATGAAAACATTAACAAAAGAATTTTAGATTTCCAAAAACATTTAAAATTCAAGTGCTGTATTTCTCAGTAAATAGCAAACACTTCTTCTTCCGGTTTCCTCATCTCCACCATTTCTTGGTGTTTGTTTACATGACGACATAATAACAACAGTAATAAAAGGAATAGCTGAGAGTGTGTAAAGGGCTTTAAGCCAGCATGCCCTGGCAAGTACGTGTTCATGTCGGTGAGCGAGACATTTTGCAGCTCTGCATATGAGCATTTTCTTTTTATAGGAGAGGAATTTGCGTGCCTGCGTGTGAGAGTGTGTGTTTATGGGATGATGCTCCAACTGTCAAATTGTGTGTGTTTTTGTGTGTATCAGTGCGAAACTCTGTTTATAAGATTGTACTCAGAGTCTGTCGATGTGTATGTGCTGGGGTGAGGCCATTGTAGCCGGGGATCGTCATTTGGATACTGCCCAGGATGCGTCTGTGTGTGTGTGTGTGTGTGTGTGTGTGTGTGTGTGTGAATATGTGTGTGTGAGCAGAGCCTTGAGTCTCTTGCTCTGAGGCCGCAGGCTGCTGCTGCCTTCTCCGTCTGCCCGAACGCCAGCACCACACCGAACCTGGCTGCCAAACACACACTGACACACTGCGACGACGCTCACCAACAGCCAGTACTATTGCAGCCACCTTCTCACACACACACACACACACACACACACACACACGCACGCATACACACACACACACACAAACAAATACAGCTAAATAAAGTTACACATATTAAGTGGAAAAAAAAAAAAAACCTCACTCACACACTTTCACACATAGAGCCAAACACGGCTTTAGTCACCATTGCATACACACACCCACGCAGCGCGCACACTGGGCCAACGACTATCATAGATACAGTTTGATACAGCCAAACATTGTTGTATCTCAGCCACCATCATGGATACACACACTCACACACGGCCAAACATCGCTGTAGCCTCCAGTGCGCAATACCCTGCACACATAGCCAAAACACTGGCTCTGTTGTAGTTTTTTCACACATGGCCAAAAACACTGTCACAGCGACCACACACTCTCTCTCTCTCACTCACACACACACACACACACTCACACGGAAACATTTCACGGCCAAATCCTCCAAATACACACCACCTCGCCATTTGCTGGCTACGTATACATACAAACACACACTCATGACCTAATATTATCTCAGCTGCAATTTTCTGGAAATTTCAAATAGTGACTCAGAAACACAAATGTGTGCATGCGCGCGCACACACACACACACATACACATACACATGCAGCATATAGCAACCGCTGCCTAAATACACACGCTCAAACTCTTCTTAGGCAAAAACTCTTATGGTAGCTGCTAACATGAGTCTAGCCAAATGCTATCACAGCTCTCTCTCTCTCCCTCTATGACCCACACACACACACACACACACACACACACACAATCTCGGTCCAGGCCAAACACCTCACACGGCCTCAGCCAAACCCTGGCAGCAGCTCCAGCCTCACTCTGTTGGCCTGTCTGTGGCCGTGATAAGCTCTAGGTAGTGGGCAGCGCTGCCGTCCACCGAGGACTGACTGGGGGAATCTGCCTCGCTCTTACTGGTCATTTATTTCTGTGCACTTATTGCTGCTTATTTATGGTGTTTCATTTTTGGTGACTGACTTTGTCCTTGCAATATAATTGTTTCAGTGCTGGACAAATGTAGTGTTTTTATAATAATTTGTGGTGGATTGTGGGTCAGCGGGGAGTGTTTTGGCATTTACTAACGTTTCTACAGAGCCTTCTTTATTGCTCAATTTCTAATTTATCATGTGCTAATATGGCATTGTTATACCTCAGAATTTTTTTCTTATTAATTATAGTCTGCATTATTACATGATATTTACATAATATTTGCCATGGGAATATGGCTAGAGCAATTGTATTTGCAAATTAAATAATTCTGTTTGTATAGGAGGGCACTGCCGTGCAGTTGCTAGTGAGTGGTTTTTCCAGTAGCACTGGTTTAACGGTATTTGATATTTTAACCTGCATTTAATCAAAGCAGTTTTTCACTTTAGGGAAATATCTATATATGTAGTCACCCAAGTGTTCAGGCTTCTTTTCATTATTCAGAATTGCCAAGAGGCAAAAATAGTTATTCAAAAGTATTGTGCCAAATGCAGGGAAAAATAAAAGGAGTTTATTTCATAGTGCTAAGTATGCAATGTTGTAAATTCATGTGTTTTCAAGACTAGATTTTGAAAATGAAAGCAAGTGGTGGCTACAGATGTGTAGGGTAGCCAATAGGATCAAAAACTGACTGTACTTGATCTCATAGGGAGGGATGCATGATTTAAAAAAAAAAAAAAAAAGCACTAAAAATTTTAATGATGATCCTGGCTGATGCAGCCCCGATACTACACATGCAGACACTCACAAAGTGTCACTGTAAGTTAAATGCCGTATGTATGGCACCATCTCTGACACTGTCCAGCTTTCAGTTTGTCACTTTGGCGTCAGATTCACATTCAGATTTCCTTAATGTGTCATTTTTATATTCTACATAAAAACAAAATAGTGTTTCGCACATTCATTGGCACCGTGCTCTCCAGCAGTACAGTAAGACACATGGTTTGTCTCTGCTGCGCGGAGGGGCTGCCCAGAGCGCTGCCCATTCATAATGTGAACTCGCTGCAGCAGCGTGCTCTCTCTTATCTTATCTGGCTAATCCACTGTGCCCCGGTACTTTTATCTGCCTCCAAAGAGCCCAGGCTCACATTGACTTCTGATGGGAGAGACACTAAGGGTCTGCAGAGGGAGAGAGAGAGAGGGCAAAGCACCGTCTGCAGACTTGCCCCAGGGCCCCCCCGCTTCCACACTTAGCTCTCTTTTACTTTGACTCACGCTGGCGATAGGAGTGTATAAGGGGTATATGCGTGTGAATGTGTGAGTGTGTGTGTGTGTGTGTTTGTTTGTGTGTATGTTTGTACACGCACATGTGTGCAAATGGGCATGTAGGCCTGTGTTTGTTTCTGTCTGCAGTGATGTACGTCTGTGGTTTCTGCCTTCGTGGCACTCTGAATGACAAGACGTGCTTATTGTTTGTTTTTGTTTGGTTTGCATTTTGTCTGTCTTTAGCATCTCTGTCTTTCTCGCTCCTCTTTGATCCCGAGCACACTTTTGTTTTGTCTCCTTAAACATCGCCCTCATTGTTGCTCTCATAGAGGTAAAGCCTCCGCTGATCTCCTTTGTTTATATTGTAGGAGACACAGAGAGAGAGAGAGAGGGAGAGAGAGAGAGAGCAGTGGAAAGGAGAAGAGCCTGCGATAGAGATTGTTCGGTTTGGCAGAGCCCGAGCCCCGTTGGTGTGGGAAGAGGAGGAAGACGTCTTGTGTTTTGTTTACGACGGAGTGGCAAAAGCTGCCACGGGGAATCTCTGGGCTCGCCGTCAGGCTTTCTGAGGCTGTTCTGCAGCCAGCCAACCAGTCAGTCAGCCAATCAGTCAGTCAGTCAGCTGGCTCCTCTGAGCTCCTCTCTGTTATAGAGCATAACACACCGCAGCTGTAACAGAACAAACCGCGCTGCCACAATACGCCACCTTCTTTGCCTGCTTTTCAGGCACCTCTGGTAGAGAGGAGCAAAGCAGACACATCAGCGTCCCCTTGAACAATGTGACTGAAACGCTGGCAGAGAATAGAGGAAGAGCTGGAGGAGAGAGAGGTGCAGGCAGGGGGTGGTTGTGGTGTGTTACAGTGAGTAGTACATTATTTTTAGTGTTTTATTAGAGTGAGTGACTGGTATTATAATAGAGATAGTGATCTCTTGGCTTGGAAGTATGAAGGGTCTGCCAGAGTGCCGTCCACAGGCAGGGTCACTTTGGAATGATAATCATGAATGTAATGTACTGGCCCAGGCCGGACTTCACAGAACTTGTTTTGTTATAACTTTCACTTCTTTGGGACGGACTACCGTATAACTAGACGCACTTCTGTGCCGTCTGAGGAAAATTCATTAGCTTGCTTCTCATCATCTAGGCTATTTGATTTATAGCCTTTGTGCTGTTTTCGCTTAAATTCAGCACATTGCTGATATATTCATGTTTGGAAAACTAGAATATATATATATTTTTTTAAAAAAGCGTTCGCCAGGTCCAAAGTTAGCTCAGTGCACTCAGCGTTAGTCATATTTTGGACCTCATTCCCACAATTTTATTTATTTTTTATTTATTTATTTTTTTTTCTTTTTCTTTCATATGCTGTGTGTTATTATAAAAAGATGTTTCAAATGTGTTTTCAATCAAAAGCGCAGTACAGGAAATTTGCAGTCACTCTAAGGGAGGTGTGAAATGTGCTCGCCGTGCCATTTCTGCCATGACCGCTCCGCTCTCCGCACCGCTCAGTGCCAGATCCCGTCTCCTCCTCGCTATAGCAGCAGTCATGCCTTGGACGGTGCTGTGAGAAAGCCCAGAGAAACCCAAGCCCTGCAGCCAACCCCAGCCAACTCACTGACCACAGGAAGGATTCACAAATAAAAACCCTACTTGTGTTCATCACCGAGGAAAACTCCCCGAGTCTTTTGGATTTATGAGGGGAAAACGGAGAGAAATGTGGGAGAAAGACGGAAAAAATAGGAATGGGGGAGGGAGAGGGAGAGAAAAGCTTCTTGACAGTCATGGCTGACATGATGAATAGTTCTGGATGTGTTAAAAGTTGATGGGATACTCTGATGGATTCCCCAGGTTCCCACTGCTCTGCGCCTCAGTATTTTTTCCTGTGAAAATAATCTGTTGTTAATTACTTCCTGGATCTCTTCTCTGGCTCCCATGACATCACAAGGGTTGAGTGGACTGTCCTTGTGTGTATGTGTGTTTCTGTTTTTGTTTGTGTGCGTGTGTGTGTGTGTGTGTGTGTAGCTTAGGCTGACCCTCAACAGTGAAGTAAGCGTTGGGTTTTGATTAAATGAAAACTCCCGTCGGTTGGGGCCGAGGCTTTTGTATTGTGTGTTGTGGGAACAGGGCCCACGCCGGCTAAGAAAAGCTCTCCACATGCAGAGCGGCTTTGGCATCAGTAAATGTTCGCCGATGGCTCGCGTTTAGCAGGGCCCGTGTCTTATTTTGTGAGGCTCTGTCTTTCTGTCCAGTGTCAGCGGCACATAGAGGTGGCTACATATCACATGTAAAGGGTTAAGATCGAGGGAGACACCCGTCACATTAGAGACAGAGTGAGAGGGAGTCTTCTCACACTATTCTTGGCTTTGGAAAAAAGTCTGTGTATTTGGAGAGCTATCGGTATCGGGCTAGCCAAAGCCCTGTTGTGTCCTCAGTCGCTCCAAAACACGCATGCACACACGCGCATACACACACACACAAATGCACACATAGACACGAGGCTAACATTGGGGTGTCACAGACATGGATTGGTCCAAAACCGCAGGGTCTGCATTTATCTCATGAGACCATGATGACACAAGCAGACTCCGCAGGGAAAATAAAAAACATGAGAAAGGCGAGTCAAAGACTGTGTTGTTGTGTTTGGTCTCCCATTAAATTGACCAGCGAAAACTGGCATGCTCTGCGATACGGTGCCTTTGTCCTAGAAACAGCTCCCTGCTTCTTTGGTTTTTACATAACGATCATAAGCCTCAGTTTCTTTGGCCGAGTCTGGCTTGGGAGAGAGTAAAACCCCCTGAACATTTCTGGTCTACCCCCATCTCTGTCCTTTTGTGTGAAGAGTTTCAGTGCTGGAGATATATGGTAAACAGATTATTCCAGTGAAATCAGGAGTCCATCGTTGTGGCGGAACAGACAAACGAGGCAGTTTGTGCTGTTTGTTTTTTTCAGTCTTTTCTCTGATCCCCTTTCTTTTTAATTAACTCTTCTGACAGATTCTTCCTGTTTCTCCTCAGGAGAGGCCTTCATTTCTAAAGAAATTGAGACAGAGCATTAATTGAAGTTAAAAAAAAAAAAAAGGCAGTGGATACGTTTCGAAAAACAGGACATTGCTAGGCTGTTAAGAAATTGACACAGGCATTTTTTGGCTCCGTATTCTCTGATTTTTCACGACGGAAGAGAAGGATCTTATTTCAGTGTTGAAAATAAGTGCTCCACATGTTTTCTTCATTACTAGTGGTGCATACCTTTTCACTGTGTGTTATTCCACTCTAATCTAACATTGATCATTTTGAATTATAGCTGCCTTGTTGGTATAGTAATTTATATTTCCCCAAAGGGAACGTTACATAAATCAGATTTCTCTGGAGTGCCAGATATAAGGTTCCCAAATGCCTTTTCATCTAAATATAGGCCCAGATATAGTGTGCTGAAGTTCATTTATATTTTTCAAAAATATTTTATCAAAATGAAAATAGATCCGTTTTTATGCTTTTTAGTGTGTGTGTTGACGTTGCAGTCCATGCGAAGTTGAGTAGATTTTTTTTTTCATATAAATACCAAGCAATTTTTCATGTTGGCTAAGAGAATAAAAGGGCATTTCGCACTGCAGTGAACCCAGCCTAATACCTACTGTTGCAATTTAATTACACATTTAAACACATTAACGATTGTCAAATAAAAATGGGTGTAGGCTAAGCTAAGTACACAATGATAAAAACTGCATTCTTTAGTTGAGCTGAGTGGGTTCTTTTACGTTTTTTTTTTTTTTTTATTTGGAAAAAATAACTGGAGAGAGCGAAAAAAAAAAAGGGAGAAAGAAGGGGTAGAGAAAAGGAGAAAGGGAAAAGAAAAGAAAGAGGTAATTGAGAAAAGAGAGAGTCAGAAGCAGCGAGGGGGTGGTATTGTCTGTATTAATACTGTGTCTTCCCAGTGCCTGGTCTCTTTTCAGGCTTTTGTAGCGGCGCCAACCATGAAATGTGTCTGTCCCCAAAAACCATATACCCACTCAGGAGGGTTTCCCGACCTCAGAGAAACAGAGAGAAGGAGGAGGAGGAGGAGGAGGAGGAGGAGGAGGAGAAGGAGAGCGGTGGCCAGTGCTCGCTAGCAGGCAGGCCAGCCAGAAAAGCGGGAGAGCCAGGGAACATGGCTTATTCACCGGGCTGCACTCACAGCGAGGCCCTGGCATCGGCTGCTAAGTCTGGCTAACAACGCTATTCAGCCCCACACAACTATAGCTATGCTAGAATGAGAGTCACAATACTGTGTTTTACATCCAAAGCATAGTTTCTTTGTTTTTGTTTTTTTTTTTTATTGGTTGATTTTTATTTTTTTTTCATATTTTCATATAAAAGCTTTACTGAGTTTGTGTGACTGAAAAAAAAAGTTAGGTCCGTACTTAATTTAAAAATTAAAAAAAAAAAAAAAAATAATAATAATGTACGATTTTTTTTTTTTTTTTACATTTTTGTTTTGCACATGTGGGATGAAGAATGAAGGAATTATTATGTGGGCGAGTTCAACGCGGCGACGGCGTCTAATGTTCAAAAAGTGAGAGGAGTTGTAGTTGTGTCGGCGGCCGTTTTTGGCACGATGCTATCTCTCTCTGTGGAAGATGCCAAATTTTCACACACCATCCCTGCCAACCTCCACCCTCTGATCCTCGCTTTCTTCTCTTTTCTTTTCTTTCTTTCACTTGTTCCCCTTTTCTTTTATTCCTCTTTAGGGTTCAAATGAATGCCCTCCCCTAGCCTCATTAGCACCCTGGACTCCTGTTTGCAGCTACAGAAAAATGTATAATAACTTGTAAGCACAAACATTTCACTGCTCAATAGAACCATTATCCTTCTTTTCCATTATAGCAGGCCATCATGGGCTGCAAGTCCTGACTGCAATTCACTTTTTTTTTTAAATAGATTTTTTTGGTCTTTCTTTCATTCATTGTTTAAAGATGTTTTACTACTAACAATTTAGTGTGTGTATGTGTGCATATATCTATATCTATATATCTATATATAAATATATATATAGATATAGATTTTTTTTTTCACTGATTTACTTTACATTTACAAGGTAAATTACATTGGCCGTGAGTCTGGCAATATATTTAGTTTTTCTTTTTTTGATCAGAATTCTTGCCTTTATGTTGTGAGGTTTTTCTTTATTTAACAGTGTTTTTTTTTATTTTTTATTTTTAATTTAATATCTGATCACTGACTAAGTTTGATCTCTTCACTTCTGAGGTCAAAACATTTTCCATCACACATGGTCCATTTTTCCAGCCTTTGCTTGTCCATTTTCCAGTCAAAGGCGTCCGAGTTTTTCCCGGTAGGCCACTCCACCGCCTTGAAAGACAACCTTCATGAGGGCATCGTTTGGTGTTTGTTACACCGTGAGAAGGCGAGCGGTTTAGAGAAGACAGAAAGTGGGGTGGGGGTAGCAGCGAGCGAGCTAGCTGAGAAGCACAACAGAATGCAGAGAATCAAATTTGGCATGCATCTGTGTAAGCGAGTAAGCTTCAAATCAGTTTGGACACAGATCTAGGACACTAGACGGAGAGAAGAAAGCAGGATGAAACGGGATAGGGAACGACATGGGATTGAGAGGGGGGATAGTGTGTGTGTGTGTGTGTGTGTTGGGTGGATGGGGGGGTGTAGTTAAGTCGAGGATGAGATGGAGGGGGTAGGTGGGTGAGGGTGAGGTGGAGGAGGGGGGTTGGTGTTTGGTAGAGTGTCCCTCAATGACGACTTGAAAAACAGGCCGGTAAATAAATGGAGTGGCAGTAAACAAGGCTCGGCGCTTCATCAAAAGACTCCATTCATCTGTGAACAGGAGAGTCTCTCTTTTCTCTGAGGAGACAGAGAAAGGAACCCACTGACGCTGACGAGAGGACGGTGCTTGTTTAGATAACAGGATGAGTTTTGGAGTGGGTTGGTGTTAGGGTGTGTGTGTGGTTTTGGGGGGGGGGCAGAGCAGGTGGGAGGTGGACACATTCTCAGGGAGTGGGATAAGGTGGGGGTAAGAGATAGTGTGTTTTTGTTTGGTCTTTATCAATAGCATGGATTTAAGGGGGGATTGTGTTTTTTCGGGGTTAAAATTGTGGGACAGGCCGATGATAAGTGTGTGTTTGTATCTCTAGTACAAAGCGTTGTAGGGGGTGGTGTGCTATTGGCAAGGCTTATGCGCGTACGCATAGGCGTGTGTGCATGTGTGCGCGTGCGTGTGTGCGTGCGTGTATATGTGCATATGTCTCTGTCTGCTCATTATACATGGTTATTTTTTCCAAGCCGAGTGCTATGCTCTATTTTGCATGATTTACAATCCTATGAGCCAAGAAGCAGGTTTTTTTTTCGAAGTTGCAGAGTGAGTTTGGAGCTAACAGAGTCTTAGGGTCTCAGGGACACCGTGGTGAACCGGCCATGGCCTTCATAGAGGCGCGCTCTCCACTTCAGGCTCCTCATACACTCCAGCCACCAGTCAGCCAAGGGAGTGGGGTGTAAACTAGGTGCTAATATGTTGTTTTATGCATTTCCATCATGCAAACTTTTTAATTAAGAGGAGATGAATTTATGGATAAACAGATCAGGGTTAACTTACTTCCAACCACTTGTGAATGTCTGACTGAAAAAGCAGCCTACAAAAGCCAAGGCACAGTGCCTTCTTTGCAGCAACTTTAATTTAGCGTGTGTATAAACTGTGCCACACTTTCCTGTGAATGTGAACAATTCTTTCCTTTTTAACTAGGCGAGTTGGCTAAGAGCACATTCATATTTACAGCAGTGGCCTTGGGGATAAAGATATGAGACGTGCATCTCTCGTTTTACCTCAAGTGATCTGACAGCTGAGCTTTTTACCTTTCAAATCCAGCTTCCTAGTAGTAAAATAAATACAATACAGTCACCTTCATTTTTTTCCTATTTAGTCGGCTTTGCCAAGAGTGTCTTGTAAAAGCCCTTTGTGTAGGTTATCCGCTGTAACCAGCACGCATATCCTCTCAATTTCCCTGTGTTGCCACCCATCTTTTATTGGTTATCAATGATGTTATTTGACTGGGATTCAGATAATATATCTATATCTAAACAGGTCATTTAATTGACTCTTGCTGTGTGCCTGTCAGAAACACGATTGATAGTGAGGTTGCCATAGCACGTACCACCCCGCCTTTCCTATCCCTATCCTCCCTATCCTCTGTCTCGCCACCCCAAAGTCCCCCCCACCCACCGCCTGTTCCCCTCACGTTTATTGGACCCAAATTCGGCTGGCACCATGGCAACCAAGGCTCCCAGGGAACCTTGCCTGGGTAGAATCCAAGGTGCCTCCAGGGTGGCACTGGCTGGCGTGGTGTGTGTCGACGGGCTGCTGCCGTGGCGGGTCGCTACGACAAGGCCAGCCTGGCCCCGGCCTAACACAGCCGCGGTGGGAATGCTAGCCCGCTAACCCCTGTTAACTAACTACCAGCTAACATGACCGTCCGTATCCGGTGACATTGGCCACCGCTTCCACTGCTGCGGGCCTCGGCGACTGCAGCACGGGGGAAGCAGGGGAAGCATTTCACCAGCGCGCATATTGATGTGGCATGGCTGGGTGCCCAGCGCTGCCTCCCACACGAGGGAAAGAAGGAGAGAGACACGAGAGAATGAGAGGGAGAGCGGCGGCATAGACACACATTCTCAATGTATAATATATGAGCCTATACATTTTTTGAACCAGGCCTCTCTCCTGTGGTATATAAATATTCAGCTGCACGCATTTGGTTCTGAGCGTCTTGCCAAAACATGTGTATGATATTTAAATGCATGGTTGTGTGAATACTGTGCATCTGTTGAGGCAGTATGACCGGTGCTTAAAACCATCAGTGGACCAGCAGCGGGACAAGAGACAGAATACACTTAGGGGTGGTAATTTTTTTTTCATTCTCTTCTTTTTGTTTGTTTTGTCCCTTCAGGGTGCATTTTTCTGCATATTGTGTCCTTGTGTGTGTGTGTGTGTGTGTGTGTGTGTGTGTGTGTGTGTGTGTGTGTGTGTGTGTGTGAGAAAGAATCAGCTGGCTCTGTGAAAATGAATCTATGCTCATCTGCTTCATCCTGTCTGTTCTATTTGCCATCAAAACAAGCTTGTGACACAAACCCTCCTCACATTGAATGTGATGGGTTTGTCAGTGTGATCCAGATTGTATGTGAAGGAGAAAGTAAATGTGTGTGTGTGTATGTATTTGTGTTTCCTCTTGATACCAAAGCATTCCCACAATCCCACAGTTTGGGCACCTGATCCCATGGCGTGGTTTGGCACTTGACGTCCCTGTACCTACTTACGCGCACACACACACACACACACACACACACACACACACAGCTGAAGCCTGAGTAGCAGGGTAGTCCCTGGATAGGACAGGACAGAGGGAGCCATGTGGCGTTCCTCCTTAGCTCAGCCCTCTCCAGCTGGGCCTTCCTGCTGTGGCCGAGTGAGCAGAGGAGGCTGGAGCTGCTGGATCCTGCTGGCTTAGGGCGTCTTCACACTATGATGCTTTTTTTTTCAAAGTGCCACCGCCTTTTTAATTGCAATAATGAGGAGTGCAGCTGACAAAAATCAGCACTACGCAGTGAGAACTGTGTCTCGGTCAGAGTGGAGCGCTTTCTGAAGTTGAGAAAAGTTTGTATGGTCGTACACAACTTCATTAGAACTACATTTTTTTTTTTGCAAGGAGACGAATAATAACAAAGACAGGAGGCAGGACTTCATGCTTTGCAGGTAATGGATAGGCTAGGTTTTTTTTTTCTTTGCCATGGTCCAACAAAACACACAGACAGCCAAACCAGTGGTACATGCAACATATATTTTAATTTGTGTGACCCACGTGTATTTTATTTTATAGATAAAATGCAGCACATGCTCACAAGCTGAATAGTGAATTTGTGATTTTTATGGGCAACAGAGTGTGCAAATTGCACGGCCATACTATTTGCATAAAATACCGTTAACACTTTTTCTTAATTTAAAAATAAAAAAAGTATAATGGAGCCTAACCAAACCTCCACTACACCCTGCACAGATCTTTGCTGTGCAGAGGGTGAGTAGCACAACACACTGACTTTGAAGAGAGGGAAAATAATATCATCACCCTGCTTTATGAGTCAGTATTCGTAATTGGTCACGGGCCATTCGCTGGTGCGGTAATTCTCCACTTGAGAAAAGTAGAAATACATTTTGACTAAGCTTGGACTGCTTCAGAGTGAGAGAGTAAATTTCTGCATGGGTTTATGATCCTCTTAGTCAAAACTTAGTGTTGTCATTTTTTTTAATTCAGTCTTTGTGTTCTGCTGTGAGTTTCTCCCTGATTTCTTTGTCTTATCGTTTTTTGATCCAGGGTTTGAGTTTGCTCACACTGACTTCTTTGTCTCTCATTGGTTTTTTAACATCCTGCACTCTTTCCCTCTTTGTGAGGACAAAGTCCATGTTCCCCCCTCGCTCCTGACTGAGTGCAGCCTGTGGCAGAGAGACAGCAGATTCGTCATGCGAGGTGTGTAAGGAGATATGGTGTGTGATCCATGACGAGGCCGGCGGCAGTGTGCATGCATGGCGCTGCCAGCTAGTTAAAGAGGTCAGAGGTAGAAAGTTGAACAGAGGAGGGAGAAAAGTTTGAGGCCACATTGTAAACAAGAGATGGAGTATTGTTCGTCGCTCCATCCTTTCGTGTTTCTCTTTTTCCCTTTAGTCTCTCTCTGTCTCTTCCTCCTGACCTGAAATTGGGGGTTAGACTGGGGATAGTGACGGACTAATGAGCCCCTTTTCCTGCAATTATCCTCCTCTCTCCTCTCCCTCATTCTCTCGCTCACTTGGTTTGCTTCTCTTTTTCCTCCCTCGGCTTCATCTTTGTCTGTTCGTCTCATTCTTTCTTTTGTTTCTCTTTGAACTCAAATCTCACTCGTCTCTCCGTTTCTGCTGTCACCTTTTTACAGAACAGTGGTAATTCAAGGTGGCACTTCATCTTAAAAAGCAACATAACGGTCAATTAGAAAAACCTGGTCCTTGTTTGTGGTTGATGGCTATCTGCAATTTTGGATGGAACTGCTGCTCGTTAATAAAGAAAAAATGCAGAGCGCGCTCACTTGCTCTTTGTTGCCTCCTTTGTTTTCATTAGATTGGGGTTTTTGTTTGGCTCGCTATCCGTTCAGGGAGTTAAATGAGTTTTCTCTTTTTTGAGTTTCTTCTTTTTCCAAGGCTATCAGAATTTCTTGGAATTCAGAGAGGAGAATTTTTATTATTTGTAATAAGATTTGGAAAATGTAATAGACTGTATATGTTTGACTCATGGTTATTGGCAAATTGGCAGCAAATCCTGGCCATTTTTATTTGGTATGTAGACTAATTCTCTCTCTTCCATCACTCAGTCTGTGGCCTAAACTGCCTCTTGAACACAGGAGGACCTTTTTTTTATGTGTGGCTTAGTGCATTTAACTGGAGGTGTTCATGAAAAAGAACATGATTTCTTTTCCTTTCCCGGTGCCTGGCTTCTGTTTATGTTTGGTTTGGTTGCTAGCCTTGTCTTCCTCCCTGCTGCACTTCGGCCATGAAGTGGAGCGGAATTGTCTTGGGTGTGTTAGCTGTCCCGTGCTTCTTTTTATTTCTTTGGCACAATGTATCTGTCCTCACCACATGCACACGCACCCGTGCACACACACACACACATGCACACACGCACGCATACACACACACACACATGCACCACACCACGTGCAGATAGTGTGAAGGCCACCTCAGGAGATCAAGAGGCTTGGAGGCCGCTCTGCATGTGGAGTAATGGTTGAAACCTTCCAGTGCACCGTTATGGAAAAGTCTCTCTAAAGTGCATGATTCAGAGTGTGTTCAGTCACATCAGTTAACGTCGGGGTTTTCAAAAATTTTCAGGTTCCGGACCTCCGCGCTCGCTTCCATGAAGCCGCAAACCCCTGCTGGTAGTGTTTTGCTGTCGGAACCTTAAAATGAAAAGATATTTAGATTTGTTTTAATTGTTTGAACACTGCCAAACACATATCAAGAGATTAAAATATAACGTCAAATTAATCAGCCATACATTTACTTGTATTGTAACACTTTGTAATGAATTAAATTATACTGAAATTAAACTAGTCTTCTTTTTGTTGTGGACCCCTGGAGGCCCCTCAGGGACCTCAGGGAGTCCCAGAACCCCATTTTTTTGAAAACCACAGAGTTAACCTGGGTGTTAAAGCATTACTGGCTGTCTCTGAGTGTAATGCTGCATGCAAGTCAGGTGTTTTTGTTTGTGCAGTCAAAAACACAGAATGGTGAACTCGGTTAACTTTCAGCAACATTCACTAGTCACATATGAACCAGGAGTGTGAATGGCAGCAGGGCCAGGGTCAAACCCCTGTGTTGGCAAGCACCCAACCTGCTGAAGTGTCCTTGAGCAAGACACTGAATCCCTGCCAGCTGCAGTGATGCTGCTCTGATATGTAAAATCTCCCCGAGGAGGGAGGAGGAGGGGGGCTGCAGAAGAGTTTCGCTGCGGGGAATCAATAAAGTATCACATTATTACCTCCCAGCCTTGCTCCATACACTCTTGATTGTAAATCATAGCTTTGCACAGGTGCTAATGGGATGCTAGTTCCTAGCCTAGGGCCAATTGCTTCAGATGCTAGTTCCTGCCAAGTAAAAGGCACTTTGGATGCTAAATCCTCGCCTAGTGTGTGGCGCTAACAAGTCCCAATCTAGGCTGATCCCTATTAATACAGTGGGTCATGATCAGCCTAAAACCTAGCATACAGCTGCCCTCCATGTGGACTGTTAGTGTTGCTGTGGGGTCAGCTGAGTGACAACCTCACAGGAGAGAGGAGGATGACGACGATGCCGAACGAGCGGACGGGTTCTCACTGTATGTGATACATGTGTGGCTGTTGTTGATTAAAAGTTGTTGTTGTAATTGCGGGGCTTAAAATGCCAGGTGGCGGATGTGTCCCGCTAATCCCCTATCTAATTTCGAGGTCCAGGGGTGAAGCTCTTAATCCAAAACACACACGCGTGCTCGTTCGTAGTCTCGCAAACACACACACAACACATATGCACATACACACACACACACACATACACACACGCACCCATCCCCCACTTGTACACATACCCACGTGGTCGCTCCTCCCCTCTCCATTCACTGTACACACAAATCAATTTTGACATTCCCAGAAGGCCATTCATTTCTTTGCTTCATACAATAAACAGTGCACGAATAGGAACATACACATGTGCACAAGGAGACCCCTTCCCCCTCCACGGACACACAAACACACACACACACACACACACACACACAGTGTAAACTTCACCAGTTTGACCTCACCCTGAAGATGCCCTGCTATCTGTTTGTTTTTCATGATGGACCAAGCGGCCACATGGCCATGTTTGTCCAGGTTAGCCTTAATTGCTGATGCATGTTCCCCTCACCTCTCATACCCCTCCGTGCACACACTCACACACTCTCACACACACTCACAAACACATCCCGCAAGTCTTATTTTTTCCTCTTCTCTCAGCTCCATTCATTCTCTCTCTCTCTCTCTCTTTCTGTTTATATTTATGACTAAAGTGGTTTACAGGGGTTGCTGCCACACAATCAAGCCATATAAAGGTCCACTTGAGATAGTGGAGAGTGTCACAGCAACAGGGAGATAAGAGGGTTTGACTGGCTGCCCCACCCAGGACCTTAGTTCACCCGTGCTCTGTTCTGCTCGGCTCCATGTGGGTCAACGACTGTGCGCACACTACGCACAGAGGAAAACTATAACATGGAGAGAACTCATAGAAATAAGGGGGGGGTTTACTGTCTGTAACGTTATCTTTCATATCTGTCTCACTGCCTCTTCTTGGAATTGAACTCAAGTGCAATCTGTCTGAACTGTCGCTTCCCTCTGCATTTCTTAAAGAATTTCATTTAGCTCTCGTATGATTTCGCTTTTTTACTACAATGTACCCGCATATTATACCCTTGTGTGCTTATTGTGTGTCTCACTTTGTAAGAATCTGTAAAAATGGGCCTTAAAAATATTAAAATGGCAGTCATTAGGCGATTATGTTTTTTTTTTTTTTTCAACTATGCAAATACAGGCTTCATGCATGTTCACTAAATTAATACAGAGAGGGGTGAGTAATACAATATGCAAAACACGTTCCTCTTCTCATTGTATCTACTTTACTAAACACAATTGGACCTCTTCTGCTTAATCTTTAATGAATTTCCTGGTGTCCTTTTTCTCACACTGCTCAATTTTAATTTCAGAACTTTCATTAGCAGTGTTCAGAGGGAAGCGGGCCGGCGTTGCCTGTTTTATTTTCTTTATTTGCTTAGGAAATTGGTTTTTAAATGAAATTCTGGTAACATTAAAAAAAAAGTTTAAAAGTAAAACCACGATGCAATTCAAAACCCCGCCATTTCTTCTCTACCGCTCTCTCTCTCTCTCTCTCTCTCTCTGCCTTCTGCCTCTTGGTGGCAGGTGTGGCGGCCGTGTGTTTGAAGTGTGTGTGGTAGTTTACAGCCCAAGCTAAGAGGGAGGAAGGGGGGTGGGGGCAGGGTGGGAGGAGGAACCGCCTCGCCCAGGGTGTGGGGTCACCTCAGGTGAACTCTCTCTTGGGGCATGGGGGCGTGGCCTGAAAGAGAAAGGGGAAGGACAGGGGAGGAGCTCTCTGACATGGAGCAAGACTGATAGAATGACTTTCACAGATAGACGAAACCAGTCCATTAACCAGTGCTTATATGTTATTGCTACAGAATGCTGTAAAATATAAATGTCATACTTTGTTTTCCTGTAGTTTCTAATGGCCAGGATGAAATGTCAAGAGAGAGAGAGAGAGAGAGAGTGACACAGGAAAGCAGAGAGGGATAGGGAGTTGAACACAGAGGAACACCTCCCTCTGGCCTCTGGCTGTGGAGGGAAAACTAGTTCCTAATAAAGGAGAAATATGCGTCTCAGTGATCCATTGAGTGACTGGGACGGCGTGAAGTGTTGTGAATTTACGGTGACAGCAGCGAGACTCGTGTTCAGACGGGAGAATTGAGAAAAGTGCATCGTCAGGAGACCTCTCAATAAAAAAAAGGGGGGCAGAGTTGAGAAGAAAGCTTGTAGGGAGAATTACAGAGGGAGAATAAAGTGAGGGGAGGTTGAGGGTGTGTGTGTGTGTGTGTGTGTGTGTGTGTGTGTGTGTGTGGAGGGAGGCGGGGGTTATAGGAGATGATTTCCCAATTTCAGATATGAAAAAGAAGGCGGACCCAAAGATAGAGAGGAAGGGAGGGGAAGAGACAGAGAGGTGGAGAGGTGGCAGGAGAGAGCAAGAGAGAGAGAGCAAAAGAGATGAGCTGCAGTTAGAGAGAGAGAGAGAGAGAGAGAGAGAAGTGGAAAGTCAGAGAGAGAGAGCTTCTCTGCGGGGCGGGTTTCCTGAGGTCACAGTACTGAATATCACAGAGGAATGTGGAATGCTGAATCGCTGCCAAGGCAAACACACCGGCCGCACCACTGCCGCCCCCAATGGCTGTCAAGGGCTGCTTTATGCACACACACACACACATGCACACATACATACGCACACACAATCAAGTGTGCATGAGTATACATACATTCACACAGAACGCACAGTGAGTCAGTCAGTCTGTCATATACACTCAGATGTGATATATCAAAAACAGAAAAAAATCTGCACAAAAACCAACACACACACTCACACACATATGCATACACAAACATCCATGCTGTCAGCACCTGCAGAAGATGTAATTTTTCATAACTGCAGCTGACAGCACAGAACAATGGTCATCAGAGATCAAGTTTAAGTACCTTTTAACAGCAGTCCTCTGCAGCCATGATTACTCGACTGGGATATTCTTGCTCTCAAATGAGCTTTATTCAGAAATGTTTTCGCAAGTGTTTGTGTGTGTGTGTGTGTGCATGTGTGTGTGTGTGTATAAGAAGAAAACTGTAATGGACCGTGACAGCATAGCTGAAATGCAGGGAGCTGTAAGTTATTACAGCTGTGACTCACGCGCACACACATACACATGTACAGACACACGCATGCACGCACACGCATGCATACACACAAGGGGTGAATGACTCATTTACTGCAAGTTGGACAAACATGTTAAGACACACTCACACGTACACACACACATACACTGATCCACGGTGACTCATGCACCATGCACGCACATGCTAAACCGGCGTTTGATGTTTTGTCAAGGACTTAGGTTATATCCGCCGTCGGCTAAAAATAAATGCAGCGAAGATGTAGAGGAGAGATCACCTTTTAAGAATTCACTTCAAGTGCAAATGATGAAAAGAGAGAGAGATATAGTGCTCGTCTCGGGGCCAAGAAACTGCTCCAGTCATCCTCCACGTTAATACCAAAGTAAAATGAGAATCAGTCTGCACATTTGCAATCGATTGAACGGAGGAGACGCTGTGTTGCAGCGGGGTTCAGGCAGGTTCAGCTGGATGACGGATGGGCTGCACCACAGAAGAAGATGCACAGGGAGAGTAGGGAGACTGCAGTGGCTGTGTTTCTGTTTCTGTGTGTGTGTGTGAGTGTGTGTACACGTCTCCTAATGATTTACTTGTGTGCGCCTCCACATAGGTCGCTATAAATGTTAACTAGACAAATTGCTATGTCTCTGTCCATGCTTGTTTTTCTAGCTGTTGTAAATTTAGCAGCTCTAGCTTGTATTCTACCCTATCCTACCCTTGTGTATCCCTGTGTTTGTGTGTGTGGGTGTGTTTCACTGTGTCTTTCTTTGCTTCCCTCCCTCTGTCTTGGAGCATGCCAGGGTCAGAGGTCATAACAACTGAGCCACTCTATTGCTCTTTGAAGTGGTTCACCACACAAATGCATGCATGCACACACACACAAACACACACACACACGCACATACACACACGTTGGGCCTTGTGCCTCCGTTTGCTCTCTCTCAAGGCGCTGACAGCCGGGGAGAAGAAACAAGGCCGGGGCTTTACTGTGCTGGTCTCTGCACTTTGATGTGCTCTCATGTTTGCCACATGTACATTAGCAGGAGTTAGCAAAAGCCCTTAGGCACAGGAAGGGCTGCATGTGTGTGTGTGTGTGCAGGAAGAACAGGCGGATTTCATGCATAAAGAGTTTATCTCCAAAACTAACACATTCAATTTAGGGTTAGGGCAGGGCAAATTCAAATCTAACATTATCTTTGACCAAATACCTCAATATCAATATTGTGACTAGTGTTGCTTTCGTAAGATATTTGCACACAAGAGATTTTTGATGAACAGCCATTGCTGATGTGGATGTAATGGCCAAGAAAGCAGAGGGAAATGTCATAACTACAGCTCCAACAGTCAAATAAATTCAGAAAATTGCATCCCTTTACTGTAATGCAACCTCTAAAACCAGGCAACACCAGAAAAACAACCAGACAAAAGACAACACTCCATATCCAAAATTTCAGATGATGTGTAGGCTCACATCACAATATTGATAAAGCGATCTGTTGCTCAGCCCTATTTAGGGAGAAAATGTTTAAAAAATCTGAAATATTGAGGAAGAACGTTATCATTCTGTCAAAAAGGACTAATGTTAACCTCGTGTCCTTCAAAACGTGCCAGAATTTTGTTCTAGTTTCAGGCTGTCGGTCATTTTCTGAGAGCAGGCGTGTTCTATGTGATGCTTGCATTCACACCACAGGAGTTTTAATGAGTTCATTTAATTTGTGCGGCGGTTTGCTGGTGATGGTTTTGTACATGTGCATGTGTTTAAGCGGGTGTGCACACATGCACAGCACAGTAAGCCTGCATGTGTGTATTTTTTCATTCTCCCTTCTATATACCCTGTCATCTCCCTGCGTCCTTCCCGCCCTCCCTCCCTCTGAGAATGTGGTCGGGAGAGGGAGGCCCGGAGTCAAAAGTGCAAGTGTGCCGCTTGGCTGATGAGTCACAGAGAAGCAGCTTTCCCCCCACTGTTTGTAAATATGTGGTTACCCTAATTGAACGCAGCTCCAGTTCCCAACAACTTTTATTTCTTCATTTTTTTTTGTGTGTGTGTGTATGTGTGTGTGTGAGCAAGGCCACAGCTGGGGCAGCACAGACACATGGCACTGATGTACACCGCTGTATACAATTCACATATACACGCTCACACACAAGCACACTCAGACACACACAGACAGACGTTGGCACACACACACAGGATAAAAACTGATATTATCTTCCTCTCTGTGTGTCTCTCTTTCCCTCTCGGTCTTTCTCTCTCTCTCTCTCACACACACACACACATACACACACACACAGCAACTTTAACATCTCCCCATAATTACAGGCTGTGAGATCCCAGTCTAGAGGCTGTGGTTTGGCTGGCCCTCCTCTCCCTCCATTAAGACACTAAGCAGCGTGTGTCACTCAGCAGTTGGACGGCTCCTCCCCAGAGGTGGCAGCGGGGGGCCAATAAATGCACACACATACTCACACACACACACACACACATACACACACACAAATACTCTCTCTCATGCACACTCTCGCACACGTCGAGGTGTTAGTGAGGGTTCGGTAAATGTTCTCCCGGAGGACCCCGTCTGAGTGGCACTGGCATCGCTGCTGCCACCGCTGCGGCGCTGCCAGCAACCACAAGTCATCTCTGACCGTTTTACATGCACTTTTATCACTGTGCGGTAGGAAAGTGTCAACTCAACTGGGGCTAAACAAATCTTATTTAGGTTTAACCAAACTAATCTTATCTAGGTTGAATTACACCATTCAAAACTGAACTAAAGCTGCCAGCACTCCTTAGATATGGAGTCACTACGATCCAAATGCATTCTAACTTTTCCCTTTGCTGCACAGCGCAGTCAAAGCTTTTAATTAAAACAAAGTTGTAACATTGAGACTTCTGAAACTTTTTTTTATAACCCTTTGGTGATTCCATTTTTACTTCGCTAAGCTCCTGTTAGTTGACAAGCAATATCAGTTGGCTCTAAATGCCATAATCTGCTATTTTGACCTTTTGGCCCACAAGACATGGCCTTAACGAATCTGCTAATGTTATCACAGCACACGCAGAAACACCCCTCACCCTTCCAACTGTTGCTTCATCTCCGCTCCTTACCCTGTCAACACAGACTTTCTAATTTCACCTTTAGGTCCTTAAATAGTTTAAATTGAACTAATTAGATTATGTCCTCCTTCACAACCCCAGAAGCACCTGTACAAAATTAGACTTTATTTTGACATGTTTTTTACTCTTCTACCTGTTTTTTTTCCCCCCCTCTTTCTGCAGTTCCGTTTTGACTTTACTTTTTGATCTGTGAGCCGTAGGGGGAACATACACAACTTTTTTCCTCCAGATTTAGACACAATGACGTCACCCCATGCAAATCTAGAGGGTGGTCTCTGGTGGCAAATCTCCTAACTTCTCTCACAGTACCTTGATCTTGAAAGTTTGGCTCGGATGTCGCTTAAGTAGTTGAAGAAATCTTATGGAAATTTTGTAGTTTTTAATCTACTCTTAATTACACTGCTCAATCACCACCACAACTCCACTTTCACTGTTCGACATTATAATAACTTCAATGTTCTGCGTCTTAACTTTGTTGCTTAGACCTGTGAGAATTGGTTGCACCTTCTGAAGCCTTTTGCCTTGATCTTAAACTGCTAAATATAGTGGATTATTTGCACAAACAACAAAACAGAAAAGACACACACGGGTTAAAAAAAAAAAAAAAAAAATTCCAAAATGCCTTTCAAACCATTTCCTCCTAAAGTGCCTTCATCAGGTTGTGAATATGAAAGCTAAATTCATACTTATGCACATATGCACATTGTCCGTGGAATAAACACCATTGTAAGCATTTCCCTTAACAACAGATGCAATGATATGTCTCTTGGTCTGATCGACCAGTGAGGATCACCCAGTCCTGCTTTGACTCCCTGACCCTTTTTGACTCTGATTCATTAATTGAACTGCTTATACTGTCACCTGCAGCTCCATCTGCACCCTTCAATAAACTGCACTTCCTCCGAGCCTAATTCTTTATCTGATTTGATTTGATTTACCTAACCCTAACCCTAACCCTATCTAATTAGATTTGATTTACCTGAGTTGAACCTCACCTTAACTGAACCGTTCATGTCATGCCATGAGCTCCAGCAGCGGTCTGATCTCCTATTGAGCCAGCCAGCTCGTGTGTGTATGTGGCCGGGCCATATTAGACTCTGTGGCCTGGCGTGTGTTGGTAATGGCAGACTAATCGACTGGTGACAGTATCAGAGCTCCCCTCAGTCCCAAAGCAGCTTAGCCTCTCCGGGGCACAGCCAGAACACTCTGTGAATGTGTGTGTATGCATGTGTGGATGTGTTTGTGTATCAGTATACTGTTACAGGGCACAACAGAGGAATAATTGTACCTGTGTCACTGGTAATGGCATTACATTCACTGTGTGTAAGCCTGCATGTATGATTGGTGGCATGTGAGAGTGAAATGCAATATGGACGGAAGAAGTAGTGACTGAGGGAAACAGATGCAGCTACACACACACGCACACACACACACACACATACACACACATATACACACACATACACCGAGCTGGGACAGTAAACACAGTTTAAATCCACTCAGGGATTACAAATCCACTTACAGTGGGTCAACTTGTGTATGTCAGCTGCACATCCCACACTGGACCTGCTGCCCTTCCACACTGTTTCATGTGCTGCACATTTGAGGAAAAAAAACAACAACAAAAAAAAACCATCTGAACATTATGAATTCACAAATGGTTAGATGCGTGCAGTATGTTATGTTGAAAAGCATAAAGCATGTGTGCATCACGCAGACACACACTCACTGTAGTGTGTAATGGCAACCTTGCTCCCTGTGCACGTCCCAGATGTTCAGACTTTGCAGTCTGTGGAGCCTCAGCGCTGTTTTGAAGTGTTGCAGCTTGGTCTTCTGAGGGGCGAGAGCGAATGTAAACGGGGGCGAAAGAAGGCTTGAACACGGATAATGAGAAAAACGTTGGGAGAGAGGCGGCGACACGGTGGAGAGTAAAGAGTACAGCTTTTGTATCTGTGTGTTTTCATGCTGTATATGTGTGGACAAGTGAAGGAGTACATCTCTTGAATGAGTAATGACACATATGATATTGACTTTAATCACATCTGTTTATGTGATTTCATCTCCCTCCATTCCCATTGGACCTCCCCTAGTTCTTGGAATGGACCGCAGCCTGGTCTGCCAAAAATAATCGCTTGTTTGCTGCTATTTACTTAAATCTGTCAAAGAGGCACTGTTGGAGCCCATGCTGTTATGGTTCTCTCTTTTGCTCTGTGTGTATGTGCGTGTGTGTGTGTGTGTGTGTGTGTGTAAAATACACAAGGACGTGCCAGTGTGTGTAATGTTCTATACTGTTCTCTCAGTTGTGTGAGAGAGTCAGATGTATCCAGGCATCCCTGGCCAGTGGACACACACACACACACACACACACACACACACACACACACAGAGCCAGCCAGCTAGAGAGTGTGAGACGCCTCAGTATCTCTCAGTGAGTAGAAACCTGGCAGAGGCAGCGGGTTCATCTCAACGTCTCTCTGTGTGAGACCAGAGCCCTGTGAAAAAAATACACCCCCAGAAAATAACACACACACGCACACACACACACACACACACGCACACCCAGCGCACAGGAGAAGTGCAGAAGTGTCAGACAGGGGTGTCGGGGGGGATTTGTGTGGTTTGGACGTCTGCCTTTGTCAGATGAGGGATGTCATTTTTCCTCCTACTTTATGAAAGACGAGGGAGAGAGAGGGAGGGGGGAGTGAATGGTCAGAGAGCATACAAGGTGAAAGGATGCCAGGCAGATGTCAGCTCACACCTTCCCTCCCTTTTTCTTCATCTCACTCACTCTCATTCTCTCTCTCTCTCTCTGTGTGTGTCTCTCTCTCCATCATTTTTCCCAACCTCAGTTTCTCTCTCTCTCTCAGTCTCTCTCTCTTTTCTCTCTCACATCGAGGTCTGGAGGCATCACAGACCGCTCCCAGCTGGAACGGGGTCTGGAGGCATCCAGGGATATATCAGTTATTATTAAACCTGCTCTCCAATTGCCAAATACCTCATCGCTCATGTGCGCACACACACACACACACACATACATGCATACATACACACACCACCTGGCAGAGCGATGCAACCACTTTTCTCACAGGAGATAGACATTAAAAAAGAAGAAGAACAAAAAATACCCTTCTGATTAGAAGAAGAGGGGAATGTCGTAAATCTTCCTCTGTGTGATGGCAAAATGGTAAACACATGTCAGGGCTGTCTTCTCAGAGTGTAAAGCTCGCAGAGAGCCTTTTTGGAAGTCTTCAGCGTTACAACAGCGACTCCAGCTCCACTCCTTTCTCCAAACTAAACATTAACAATCAATCACAAACTCATTAAATGCCAGTACACACTCTCCTCCTCACTAGATGAAGACATTTACTGAGCAGAGTGTGGCTGTCATGCAGAATATCACACATTTAAACTCCTGTGGACATTTTATATGAGTCTAATAATCAAATATGGCCAACGAGGGGAAGTGAATACTGCCATAAGGAGCCCTTGATTTATGATAACTTAAAATTGGTGTCTATTTTTCATGCTGCGATATCTTCCAAGATTAATCAGGCAAACCACAGATGTTCAGACATGAAACAATAAGTCAAATGTATGTCCACTTTTTACATTTTCAGCACAGATCCTGCTAGCACATTCATGTGTTTGGATGTGGATTACATTGCTGGCTATTGTTTTTGTGTTTTATCTTTTCTATGTTTTATTTTTCATTTGCAGAACCACACATTTTTGTAAAAAAAAAAAAAAAAAAAAAAGAAAAAAAATCAGCTTCTATATATATATTTACTAGTTACTGTTAAGAGTTTTGGAAAAGAAAGATCTTTTGTTTTAATGTGACAAATCTTTAAGTACTAGGACAGCCAAAGTTTTGTTCGATCTGCAGGGACTTCTAAATATAATAAAATAAAGTTTAGAAGTTTGAAACATGAAGGCCGTTATATGTATGCTAAATTAAAGAAAATTGGTTATGGAATCGGTATCGGCATGTCAGGCTTTTAAACAAAATGTCAGTCAGGATTGGTCCTGCTGGTGATTGGTCCACACCATCAACACAGTTCTATATATCATATATCATTTCTTCATGTAAAACGGCTTTCAACAGAGCCAGGCAACCCAGCACAGTTATCAACCCTCTTGGTTTCGTCAAAGTTTTGGTTATATTGTTAATATTTTATGTGTTTTTAATGTGCACATTTCATTACTCTGTGGTTACTGTCTGTCACCCCCTGACACCCACAGTAGGGCTGAACAATTAATCAAAATATTATCACAATCGCACTATGGCCAAGTGCAATATCTGAATTGCAAGAGCTGCAAATTTTTGATAAAGGTAAAATATGTGATGTTATGTTAAGTATTGTGGTGCTCCAGATATGCCCTGGCGTACAAATCATTTTCTCCAGACACAAGTAAAAAATGTGTTTGGTACAGACTACAAAAATCAGAGTATCATGAATTTGAGTTTTATTGCAGTGAGGATGATAATAATGATGCAACATTGATCATTCCTACCAAAATCATGAATCATATTGCAATATGTGTAAATGAATCTCAACATTTTTATTTATTTATTTATTTTTTTTTTATCATATCGCTCAGCCCTAACCCTCTGGAAGACATGGAAGCTTGCACCAAGAAATATTGCCTTACAGACTTTGTCACATTCATGTCTTTTCATTATTTAAAATGTGTTTGTCAGCCTGGAAAGCAGCCGGTTCCAAGCGAGGCTTATAGTTAAAAAATCAAAATGTTAAAGCAGTTTTATTACATAGGCCATTGGCAAGCATTGCAAATGATTGGGGTAATTGTAAACTAGACGCAGCCAAAAGTAAATTGACTGTAACTCTGAATAACACCAGTGCTCTTTAATGAGCTTTTATTTGATATGCACTCAGGATATTATTATTTTTTTTATTTTATTTTTATTTTATTTATTTTATTTAGGTTTTTTTTGTGTGTTTTACACATCCCTTTGTATGTGAAAGTCATGTATGTACACTGGATTAGGTGATAGCGTGTCTCTCAGCTCAGAGATAATGAACATGTCAACTTGAACCTTAACTTGTACTTGAACTTGAACTTGAACCTGCCTGAACCTGAGCTTGAACTTGAACTGCCTCAATCCCCTACCTCTTATATGTCTCTTTCTCTTTCTCGCTCTCTCTTTCTGTCTCCCCCTCTGTATCTCTGTCTCTCTCTGTCTGTTGGGATTAAGGAGTGGTGGCGGGACCATCAAAGGCCTGTCACCACCAGAGTTAATGGAGCATCACACGTGCACGCACACACACACATGAAAGACAGGTCCTGCAACTTGAGATGGGGGTATTTGGGGTTTTTGTGAGGGAGAGAGGGAGGGAGGGAGGGAAAGAGGGAATAACCGGATTGAAAGGGAGGAGGGATTGTTACCGAGAGCGTTATAGGGTAGGGGTGGAGCATGGTGTGTGAAGGCATGTGCGCTTACAGAAAGTTAGTGTGGTTTTAATATGTTCACGTGTCACGTACCTGTGAGTGTGAGTAGCTGAGATGGCAGCAGTGGAGAGAGAACGTGTTAGATGTCAAGAGCACATGGGGGTTGTTTGCAATCACAAGGAGTGTGAAAGAGAGACACTTCTTGAACATAAAACCTCATGTCACATTTACTTACACTTCAAACACTGGGCCTGCTTACACACTCACACTCAAGAGAAATGTATACCACTCACACACTGCAGGCTGCCTGCGGTACTGTATATACAGCACACGACAAGCACCCTCCTCGAATGTATGCACACACGTAAAAAAAACAGAGAGAGAGAGGGAGAGAGAGAGAGAAAACCGGGTCAACAGGGTACAGTTCCTGTTGCTTCCCTGATCAAACAATGGCAGCTCTATTACAGGCTTGACAAGCCAGACTGTGCCAAGGGAGAGAGAGAGACAGATGAAAAAAAAAAAAAGATAGAGAAGGAAAGGGAGTAGACAGAGAGATGGAAGGGGCAGCAGGCTGAAGAAAAGAGAGTCCACACACACACATTCACACACACACACACACAAACTGCTGGGCAAAGGAAAACAGCAAGAGGGAGAAGGACAAGGAAAAGAAAGAGAGAGAGATCCTCTTACATTCTGACAGTCCTCAAGGATTTTGTCACCATAGAAATTGCAGCACAGTCACTGTAGTCCATTACCTGACCGGCATCCAAACGGCCACCCTCAAGAAAAAGGGAGCTGTGTGTGTGTGTGTGTGTGTGTGTGTAAGTAAGTGTACAGTGAATGTGAGTGTGCATTTACATTTGTGTATACATGTGAAAGGGTACATGTGTATGTGCTTGCTTGTAGTCATGTGCCTATGAATGTGTCCACGTGTCTGTGTATTCTCAGTGGTGAATGTATTGGCGCTCTGGTGTGTGTGCATGTGTGTGTGTGTGTGTGTGTGTGTGTGTGTGTGTGTGTGTGTGTTGCTCTCTGCTGTGGCCTACATCAGGAAGCACCCAGCCAGTGTTTTGTCCCCCTCCCTGTGACAGCAGCATGTACAGAGCCCCTGTAAGGACACAACCTCTGCTTGGAACAAGCCACCCCTGTGTTTCCCCTCCTCCTCCTCCTCCTCCTCCTCCTGCATATCCTTCCTGCCCCGTCTCTCCAGGAAGCTCTCCTCCTCCCTCCCTTCCTCCCTCCCTCCCTCCCCTCTCTCCCCCCCTTCACTGCTGTCTTGGCCTTTATCACTCCTCTGCCTCCTTCCTTTCTCTATCTATCTCTGGTAAGATGAAAGACTTGGGAAGGAGTACATGTGAGAGAGGGTGCTCTATGTGCATGTTTGCATCTGTGTCTTTGTGTGTGTCGTGCACATATGTATGTATGTGTGTGTGTGTGTGTGTACACATGTCTTTATGCAAGTGTGTCTTTGTGTATGTGATTAAAATTCTGTTGAGTCTAGCTAGCTAGCTGTATGAGGCCTTCTATTGAGTCAGAGCAGGTGGGCTCCTACTACTACAGTCCTGCTAATCACTCCTTCCTCTGGGTGACTGACTGGGTCAGGCTAAGGGCAGCTGACACACAGATAGCCCACTGTTAATAGAATGAGGACAAGTCAGTGCAGGAGGGGACATTTTCACCTGTCTACATTATACAAAGAATTTGGTCACTGAATTAGTGCTATTTGGCTGCTGTATCCATGATTTGTGCTCTAGAGCCTATTCAAAGTCTTTTTAGAGTTTGGAGTGTGAGAGATTTTAGAGCGCACAAGCCTAAATATACAGGCGGTAACCAGTCTCTCAAGACAGGTACATGGCTCCTGCAGTTTCTAAATGCTTACGCACACCTGTCTGTATTTTGGCATTCCTGAAGCTGATACAAAGTGAAGGCAGATTGTGTAAATAAGTCCATCTGAAAAACACTTCTCGAGGCCTAGCAAACGCTAGCTAGCTGTGTACAGCCCCAGATTATTACACATTATGCCTTACGTCTAATGATTGCTTGTTTGACCATTTTATCAGCCCATTGCCATTTTAACGTCCATTCCATCACAGTTTGGGCCGTTGCTAATAAATTAGCCACGCACGGCTAGCATTGCTTTCTCCAGCCTCGATTTTGTTTCCGAGGGGAACACAGACAAACACAGTCGTGCTAGCCTCCAATTTTGGCTGTAGTACAGCCTCTGTCTGGAAGATTTAAAAACTGTGGAGAACAGAGGCTGTCTGGAGAGAATGGGGGTTAGCCACTAGCGAGATAATGAAATGCTCGTCTATGCATGGAAGTGAAGGCTGTTTTCAGTTTTGTGCTATGATCCAATAGGACACCATGTTCTGCTCAGAACAGATGTGAATGTTGCTCGTATCGGAGAACAAGAGCTCAGCGGGCACAAGAAGCATGCATCATCCTTGCCTCTAAATAGTAGTTGTTCACTTATCAGGTAACAAAGAGAATGGCACTGTTTAAATAAGTGAAAGTTAAAGATCTGCTTGCTCTATAATACAAGCTCCAGTTTCTAAAAAAGAGCAGGTGGTGTGTCTCGCTCTCCCAAAAGTGACTGCATGACGTGTCTTGATGTGCATCAGGAGATTAGCTGTGCCACCTGTGTGTTTCACTGCTGCGCTTATGGAAAACATACCAAACGGCAAAGTTTTCCCATTTGTCTTGTAAAACCGCAAGTTACTCCACACTTGCGTTTGACCAGTGTTTTGCAGTGCAATGTAAATTTCCTCGCTGTCCATCAACATCTTTGAGGAAATGAAGAGGAAAGAAAGGATTTTTCTTGAGTGGGGTCAGCAGGGGTCATATGACCTGATGTGACCCTTCACACTCACACAGAGTGAGACGGTGCAGAGAAAACAAGAAACAAATGTATGCAGTGTGAAAGTAACAACAGCAGTTGGTTAATGCCAAAAATAAAACATATGGGCTACATATTGGGATTGCTCGATGCGCATCTTACACATGAAGCCCAGTGCATTTAGATGCATCAGTGAATCTTACATCCATCGTAGTGAGTATTACTCCCAGGCACAGGGAAACTGTGAGAGGCTACTTCCCTCCAGCTGCTAATTTTTTTCTGTCTTATATTGATGTAATGCATGCCGTGACTCAAGTTGAGACATAGTTAACTTGGAGAGCTCAGGGCAGCACCCAAAAATGTGTTGCCTCTAAAACACAAGGCGCATAGTTTGGATGACACACTCACGCTCCTGCTGTGATCAAACATTTCAAAACAAGTAAAAAAAAAAAAAAAGTGTAGCCACATTCAGAAAAGACCACATCACAGTGCATATCGGACATAGAGCAGCCACTTACAATCATGATGTCATTCTGTCAATCAGTCATTATGTCAATCGGTATGTCCCAGTTTTCCAGTCGATGTGTCAGTTTTTCAGCCCTCAGTCCAAATTCATTTCAGTTTTCATTCAGTATTCAGTTTTTGTAGAAGCAGACGTCTTAATTTAGTCATAAATTCCTGCACTTCTGAGAATAGTCTTACTACTGTCCTGGCCATTGGTCAGATACAAGCTCCAGTCTAGATAGACAGCCAGCCAGTCAGACTGCTAGTCAACAAACCTGCTGTATTAAATAACCAGCCAGGCATTCAGGTGTTTGAGCTTGATCTTGCTGATTTATCAGATCGCCAGATAGCTTCGTAGTTTACCGCGGTTCATCATGGTGCTGTCAGAGTCAGGTAGCCATATTTTAATGTTCTACTGTTTGTCTTGGCTTCTCTGTGAGAGAGCGAGAGAAAGATAGCATGGGACAGATCCAGAGTGGGGGAGATGAGTCTTTATAAACACCAGACTAGTCTGAGAGGAGCAGACATGACACTAACACTAAGAGCCATCCAACACAGCTGCAGACAGACTGAGACACACACCAATGGCCCACGAGCTTGACAGGGAAGGAGGAGGATGAGAGAGCGAGAGAGAGAGAGAGAGAGAGAGAGAGAGAAGGAGAGGGAGAGAGAAACTGTATTTACTTCTGCTTGATCAAATAAGGGTCTGTCTATGTGTGGGAGTTCTGGAATGAGGCTGAAAGTGTGTGTGTGTGTGTGTGTGTGTGTGTGTGTGTGTATTGTGTGCATGCATCCTTATGTTTGTCTGTTTCTCTGACTATGCTTTCGCCATGTAGGTCAGTCTATCTGCGAAGGTGTACTGTGATAAATTGGAATTCCTATCTAGACAGCATTTATAGGTAGGAAGTTGAAATTTCCAAGCTGTAGGACTGTCTTTTTTTTTTTTTTTTTTTTTTTACGACACATTTTGAGGGTTCTTTTCAAGGAGTCTTGTTGTGGCTGTAAGTGGGCCACAGGAATGCATCTTTTCACAGATTGGAGGCGGTAATTGATGAAACAGAGGACTAAAAAAAATACTCAAACACTTTATACATGTCATAATGCCCAGTCAAGGGGTGGTTAGTCTGTTTAAAAGTCTAGCAGTCTTTGTGCAAATATTTAAAACATATCAAAATTAAGGCTTTTTTTTTTTTTTTTTCAAACACCCATGCACATCCAGCTGTACCGTCAAATCTGCTGGAGTCTGCCTGTCATAACTCACCGGGAAATGCACAACCTCTCCTCTTAAACTCAGTCTTTTTAGATAATGGGATTTGAAAACACTGGTCAAGTGGAAGCTTGAGTCAGACTTATGTGTATCTGTGTCTGATCCAGCTATATATTTTCACCCTGGACAATTGCCCACCGCTGCCCATGGTTCCTTTGCTGGCCTGTATCCAGTTAAAACTACAGATACACCAATCAGACTGGTTGGAGCATTAACAGTGAAAGGAGATCACCTCTAATCTCTGATAAAAAAAAAAAAGAAAAAAGAAAAAGTTACATAAAGTATTGTGAGCTGTGGAGTATTATTTCAGATACCTTGGCTAGCGACCAAGACGTTCTTAAATCTGGCAGGGATTGTGCTTTTTTGTGCGTGTCCCCCCCGGTGTAGAAAGTACAGAGGGTTCATTGTATCTTTTTCTGTGTCAGGGGTGTGTATGAGTGTGCTCTTGCTTTATTTGCAAGTGTGTGTGTGTGTGTGTGTATGCGCACAAACCAGCAAGCGTGTACCTCCTTCCCGAAAAACCCTTCCTAAGTATGTTGTAAAGCGCAGATGAAAGTCACTGAGTTAAATAGAAATCCACCTCCTGTTTCTTCCCCCTTCCCCTCCCTCCCTCCATCCATCCATCTCCTCCTCCTTTTCTCAAGCGTTAGTATTTTTTTTTTCCTGTTCCCTTTCTCCCCGTCAGGCTTAATGCCTGCTTACAGCTCCATTTAGGCTGCATGCGTGGAAATTGGGTAGGGGATCTTGTGGGTTTTGTGTCCTTGGAGATAACCAGTGTGTGGGAGGTGACAAAGGTAGCGTAAGCTGTTTGATAGTGTGCTTGTGTGTGTGTGTGTGCATTTATTGTGCGTGTGTGCGTGTGCATTTATTGCGAGTCTGTTTTAAGTGCAGGAATAGATCTCTGACAAACGAGAGTGCGGAGGGGTATGCATCTGTCAGTGCTGTTTGAAAAGCCAGAGGAGACTTAATCTGAGCGAGTCACTCTACCTTGTGTTTGATAGGCTCAGCATCTCAACTCGGCTCGCCTCGCGCTGCTGAGCTCCGCTGCGAGACACTCAACTCTTTCACTGACCCCGTGGGCTTGGGAGGGGGGGTGTATGTGTGTGCAAGTTTAAATGCATACACAATACAGATTATTCCTTCTGCAAACACATTAAGCCTTAATTTCACCAGGTAGTCTTGTTGAGTCTCCTCTCTCAAGGGGAGATCGAGCCAAGAAAGACACAAAAAGAGTTTCAGACCAAAAACACACAGCGGCAAAATGCAGGCAAAAGTTAGCCCATACAGTGTGTCACACTAGAGCTGTGAGATATATTTATTTTGAGATGTGAGACAAGATTCTGTCTGGGAATATGGATTTCGTAATATTGTGATGTGGCGTTAAGCGTCTCTTGTTGATTTTAATGGCTGCATTACATCAAAGGCAAATTTCTGAAATTATTAGTCTGTTTTAGTTGCTCTGTTATTGGCTTCTACCTGCATGCATGCATAATGATTACTTTTCAGAGCTGTCTTGTACAGTATGTAATTATTTTATGAAAGCGCCATTAGACGTGTGTGCAATATTGTCACAATATTGATATTGAGGCGGTTAAAGATAATATATATATAATTTTGCCTGTATCACCCAGCCCCATCACACCCCATATCTCCAGATTTTCCGCTCACTCCTTCCTCTTCCACCTCATCCTTTCTGTCCTAAAATGTAAAACGCTTACCACTCTGCTTTTTCCATCCCAATGATGATCAGCTTTACGCCACCCTCACGGTCATCATTATCATCATTATGGTCTCTATATCTCTTACAGTATCATCAGTCTTCTCTAAACAATCCCACATGGCCTTGGTTCACCAATAGCCTGTCAATAAGCACCAGTAATCACTATCTGAGGTTAAGGAGCCAAAGCAGGAGCTGTGCAGGGTTAGCCCAACCCAAAGCTACTGGTAAAGCCTTACTGGGCCTTGTGCCTCAGGCTGATCTGTGTGATCTCTGGCTAGCATTGACTCAGCATTGACCACCAGCCAGCCTGTGCTAAAACAGTCTGACACAGGCTTATCGATCACGCACATTGATTAGAGCAAGCAAGGGCACTGTGTGTGTCTACATGTGGGCGAGTGCTAATGCCTGTTCGTTGACGTTTGAGTGAGCTCTCACATTACATGTTGTAAACGTTCTTTTTTTTTTTTTTAAGTCCCACATCAGTCATACCTCCTTCCTCCTCCTCCTCCTCCTCTTCTCTCTCCCGGTTTGTGTCCCACGAGAGAGACTATCAGCAAGGGCGTCAGTAGTTTTGCCACAAGGCCCCCGAGTGGATTACATCACCGCCTCTGTTAACGACGCTGTCTGTCACAAGCCATCAGCATGTTGTTGACTTCATATGGTCCTCTCCTCAACTTTATTTTAACATTGAAACCAGTCATAACCAGTCATAGCCAGCCGCAGCAACACAAGGCGTGACCCCTGTTAGAGCGCGGCCTCCCTCTCATTGAGATACATGAGACTTTGATAATGTGAGCAGGCAGTTAATTTTATCCACTTAACCAGCAGCCTTCTTTCTGTCTTTTTCTTTTTCTTTCTTTCGTTTTGTCTTTCTTTCTGTCTATCTGTCTTTCTTTCTTTTGTTCTCTCACTTTCTCTATGTTGGTGCTTTTGCAGGAGGTAAACTTTGTCCCATACAGCACACATCTGCAAGGTTGTGTAAGAGGATGAGGAATTTAGTAACATGGCTATATAAACCATCAGACACACATATTCCCATTCTCTCAGCCTTCCAGGGTTTCCCCTATAGGCTGTGAGAGAGCGTGGCTGAAGAGGCTGGATATATACAGAGGGGAAACAATGAGTTTGAAGAGCATAAATTACATATATTCGTGAAACTTCAGGCAGTGGAACGAACGAATGAAAATAAATAATCCTTTATATGTGTCTGAAATGGGGATAAATTCACTGTAACTAAGAAGGGGAGAAGGGCAGATAAAGCTGAGCAGAGATTGAGAGGGAAAGGGAGAAATTGAGAGAGAAGGAGAGAATGAGGGAGAGGGGGAGAGGAGGATAATTGCAGGAAAGGGCGATCATTAGTCCGTCACTATCCCCCGTCTAGAGGCTTTCAGACCAAGGCCGCTAGATAAGTGAAATCATATGGCTGTCTCATCACAGAGCAGGGAGAGAGTGTGTTGATGTGTGCAGACGGTTTCGGTGTAGCAGTAAACATTAATTCAACAACGCTCATTAAAACAGCCAACTCATTTATGCTATGGCCCATATGGCTGTGCGTGTGTGTGTGTATGTGTGTGTGTGTGTCCTTAGTTCTCTCTGATGCATATTATCTATCTGCAAATTTTCCACACTCCACACTTGTAACTGGAATCAAATCGGTGCATACAGTCGACTTGTCCACCAGGGCTGCACCAGGCAGGGTTGGAAAAAAAATGAGATTACACTTTTTTTTTCTGCAGTGTATATTGTGATATGAAAAAAAAAAACATGCTGTATATTATTCATGTTCAATTAACAATCCTAATTTTCATCATTTGGGTACTTTAAAAGTCCATCGTCTTCTAACAAAACCAAACCCCTCTACTACTTTTTACCACATTTGGTCCAGTCCTCTGCCTCTCCTCCAGAAGTCAGCTTGGACTCCTCCACTTCCAGTTTCATGTATGTGACTCTGACACAGAGAACAGGTGGAGAGGTATCAGGGAGAAAACAACATATGTTTCTTAATAAACTACAAATGGACTTATGTGTCTCAGTTGTGTTATTTACATGTAATCTACCATGTCTAACAATTTTCAAATGTAACCTTAATCTATGTTGTGCAAAATAAATACATATTGTGCACACCAACTACCTGTAGGCATCCCGGTGCGGCTGAGGATGGTAAAACTCTCAGACACAATCAACAAACAGATTTATCTGTATGGTGGCATGATGTAAGTACAGATAGATCTGGATACTGCAAGTTTTGTGTGTGTTAAGCATTTCTTACATCAGTTTATCAAGCAGCCAAAACAAGCAGTGCTCATTTTCAGGTTGTGGTCGGTGAGTGGTTGGGCTTTGGTCATTTGATAAAGTGGTCAAGTGCGCCCCTTCATCAGAACACATCTGAATTGATCACTGTGCATGCAGAGCCTGTGTGCCACAAATAAACTGTGTATCCAACAACCCTTCAGTCGGGCTAAAAAATGTTAAATCAGACAAACTTTCTTTTAGGTTAGTCATTGATCATTAGAACATTATTAGTTTTCCTTGTGCATTAAGCAGCCAAAAAGTTGTAGCATGACGTGTTTGGGTTAGGTTGCCTTAGTTGATACTGCACATCCTGCAGTGTGATGATTGCACGTGCACACATTGTGATGTGTACATGTGTTATCGTTCACCTAATGTCCACCTAGTAATGGATACAATTATCTATGATGAGGAAGATGCAATAAGCCAGGATAACAGGTAAAATGCCGAGGTGTACAGCCAGGAGAGACAGTCCGCATATTGCATCTTGCAGTGTGAGGGCATTAGAGGTTAAGGTTAGTTTGTTTAGGCCAGTGTCTCCCAGACTTTTGCCATGCAGTACTGTTTAAAAAACATCTGACAGAAAACGAATGGATAGAACAATTGTTCCCATTCAGATCCACATAATTGAGTTGGTCAGTAAAATTATTATGGCTGCCGTGGAATGTTTCAGTGATAATATGATTAAAAAAAAAATCTATGACAGCCATGTTAGATGCACCAGAGAAGGCAAACAAGGAAGATTATTCAAACTTTTTATGAGATTGTCCTTATACTGCTTTATCAAGGGGTAAACTTCAAGCCTCCTTTAACTAAATATGATGTTAAATTATAGAACCACTAGATAAAAAAAAAAAAAAAAAAACATACTTGTCTTGCAGTAACTACTTGTCTTGAACTGTTTCATCTCGGTCTTGATGAATGAATGAAAAGATACAGATTAATGTTAGATACTGTCTGTTACAATCTTTAACCCCGACCAGTACTCTTGTGAAGTCTTCCCTTATCTCCGTCTACATCGTCTTCTCCCCCTCACTGCGAGGGCCCATGGCTATAAATCGCCAGGAAAGCTACACAAACGAAGATAACGCTAATGCAGATCTAAGCTTAAAGCAGTCACTTAGCCAGGATATTTACAGGTTTCTACACACACACACACAGCCTCGCCCAGAAGAAACACTTCAAAAACCAAAAAAAAGAGCAGAAAAGCAAAGAATAATGATGTGTTTGTTAGAGATAGCAGGAGGAGCCCGGCCTTGGAAGTGATGCAGAGTGCTGTATCTCTTGCTGTGGTATGTGGTGTTTTCAACTCTTATTCACCCGGCCAAGTGGACCGGTTACCCGTTCTTGTTTCCGGCAATAGCCTGGAGGAGTAGTTACAGTCCCACACATGCACTCACACCCGGGAACTGCCCAGTACAACCAGTGTCTTGTTCTGGTGATCGCTGAGCAGCTCCAGTGGGGTAGCTGGGGAACTGAGCGCTGTGCATAAAGGAAAAGTCTGGTCTGAATTGCATTAACACAGTTTAAAACCTTGGATCGGCAATTTACATTGTGTCTCTTGTGCTTATTCCACGGCTAACTCGCCAAAAGTTAACCCACTGATGTCACTGAGAGACATTCTGAGCACGCATATAAAAAAACATGAAATGTCAGAACCTAAAATTAAGCAAATCAGCAAGGGCTTCTTTGTGGACTCACTGATAGGCAGCAGTGTTAAACAAGCATACAGCACAGGGCAAAATCCAGAACAGAAGAAGGAGAGCACATTGCTTTGGCATATGAATTTCCATTCTAGTTGCAGCTGCTCTCTCTGTGTGCATCATGTTTGGTGACTTTATCAACAGAGAAAGTAATTACGCCCTAAAACAACAATACTGTACCAGAAACGCAATGTAAGTCATCAGCCCAAGTGCCTATTCATGATAGTTTCGTCTTGGGTGCACAGAAAAGAAGTTTTTATTTAAAAAAAAAAAAAAAAAAATCAGTGACAGAAAATTTCCTTATGTATTATGGATGGAAAATGTTCTTATGTATTATTTATACACCTAACTGCTTTTTCATACAAGCCCACCCTGCTCACAGCAAAACCTCAACATTGCAACCAACCAGGAGAGGTAATGGAGCTGGCATGCTGGCAGCAGCTGGTAACTCTTCCACATCGAGTTCAGACGTAGTCATAAGACCTTTGAGACCAGTCTGTCTCTGTCTCTCTCTCCTCATTTCTCTCTCTGTGTCTCTGGGGTCTGTCCTTAGCCAACCCTGAACAGCTTCATCTGTGGGTTTGGTGGTTTTGGGAGCTGCTTTACTTAACATCAATCCAGGCTGGACAAGTGAAATGCCTTAAAATGTCTGAAATCCCCCCCAAAGCCTGATAGTACAGGCTTATGGGCTCCAGTGGGATATAGAGAGAGGGAGAGAGATAGGGGGGAGAGAGAGAGAGAGAGAGAGGGAGGGAGAGAGAGAGATGGGGGGATGTACTGTAGATTTCCATGGACATTAATTTACAACAATCACGAGTGCTTTAGTCCATACACAACAAGCCCTGACTGTATGGTTTGATGGTTTTCATAGGCTGCACTTATCTCTTTCTACCTCTCTCATTTGCTTGCTTTTCCTCTCTCTCTCTCTCTCTCTCTCTCTCTCTCTCTCTCTCTCTCTCTCTCTCTTTTCTCACTTACTTTCTCGCCTTCTCTGTCTCATACCCACATACAGTACACAAAACCACATGCCCGATACAATTTATTCCTCTGTCCAGCTGCGAAATATATCACAAGACAATGACAAAATATCACGGAAAGGCGTAGTGACATAAGGCAGACTAATCCTGTTGTGAATGGAAGAAAAGGAGAGAGGAAAGAAAAGAGGGAGAGGAGGGTGGTGATGGTGAGGTATCAAGAAATGAAAAGCACATTTTCATTATATCATTCCGTCGCACTGACGCCCCAATCCCCCCCTCCCTCTCTCTCTCTCTCTCTCTCTCTCTCTCTCTCTCTCTCTCTCTCTCTCTCTCGCTCTCTCCCTCTCCATCTATCTTCATAGTGTAACTGCCCTGTATGTTTATTTGTCTTCTCTCCAACTTCCCCCACTCGTCCATCCATCTCTCTTTCCTCTCCTCCCTCCCTCTTTCTGTCAATTAGCTCATGTAAACTTTGCTTTCCCTCATTGTTTTTCCAGGGGAAAGTGCCTCTGCTTTTGATTAGGCCCTGGGCCTGGTTTTAGTACCATAAAACCCTCTCACACACACAGACACACACACACACACATGCACACACACACATGCACACATTCAGTACCACCATCATACATCATATCTTGCCCCACTGTACTGTTTCTGCTGCAGCAAAGTGGTTTGTACAGTCCACGTGGCTTTTTGCAGCCCCCTCACCCTCACCCTATCCCCAAAACCCATCCTGACTGACTGCCTCCTTCCTCATTACATGTTTCTCTATAATAGGAAGCCATCTTAGATGTGCTGTGATGCGAATGTGGGTGTGCGTGTCTGTGTCAGTTGTATATACTGTCAAAGATGAAGGAAAACCCAAGGAACATCCACGTACCAACACACACCAACACACGCACAAACGCACAGTCGTACACGCAGGTGCTGGTACGTGGAGGTGGACGGCGGCAGCACCTGTCTGCCAGCTGTTTGTTGTCCCTTGGGGGGCTTCAGTCGTCTGACTGACAGGTGAGGAGGCCCGGGGCTGAGAGCCACAACACAGCTGGCCTAGCCCAGATGCCAAGGAGGGACAAGAATCCTCTGTGTGTGTGTGTGTGTGTATTTTTTGCGGTTGCCTCATTAACCCCCACCCCTTTGCGTTTTTTTTTTTTTTTTTTTTTTTTTTTGAGTTTTGAATAAGGGGAGGGGGTTTGAATAAGGATTGAGAACAGGTGAAACTGACAGACGAAAGCATGGCTCTCATTTCTTCTTGGCCCCTTTTACGGCTTGGTGACATGGACCAAATAAAATATCAAAATGTCTTTGGCCAAATTTCTCAATATTGATATTGTGGGGGATATTTTAGCAACAACTTTTGGTCCTTTCATAAGATATTTACACAAGAGATTTTTTGATAAACAGTCATTGGCAAATAAGAGAACAGCTAGAACAATCCAGTAACTTCAGAAAATTGCATCCGTTTACCGTAACGCAGCCGTAGAAACCTGAAAAAGACAACACGTATTCCATATGATGAAATTACGATATCCTTAATATCAATATAATATCGATATATCGCCCGCTCCTAGCTTCTCTGTTTAATTTTTTGTTTTCTCTGTCTTATTTTTATAGATCTAGATTGTCATCCATCTTCTTCCTCACTCAGCCTCCACTCTCCGTAATTTTATCTCTCCCCCTCATGTCACTCTTCTCTCCCAGCTCTGTCTTCCTCTTCTTCTTCTTCCCCCTCTTCTCCTCTCTCATCTTCCTCCTCTCCTTCCTCTCGCTTCTCTCGCTCTCTGTCCTTCCTCCCTCCCTTGCTCCTTCCTTCCTTCCCTTGTTGCCTCTCTTTCTCCGGTTCCCTCTATCTCCCCTTTTCCACATAAAGCTGTTTTTCATAGAAGCCCATGCAGCCTGGAATAGCATTCCCCCGGGCGCTGCAGGGTGAAACACTAGACTTTTCTGAGCCCCAGCCAAACAGATGCTGGCTCTTGGAGTCCCACCAGAAACAAGCCTTCATGCTTCTCTCTTTTTCTTTCTTTCTTACTTTCTTCCTTCCACTCTCTCTCTCTCCCTCTCTCTCTCTCTGTCTCTCTCTCTCTCCTCACTTTCATGCCTCTTTTCTCTCCTCTCCCTTCTCTCTCCGCCTTTTTGCTTCTCTTTCTTCCCCCAGTCTCTTATTCTTCTCTCTCACTTTCTTTCTCTCTCTCTCTCTCTCTCTCTTTCTCTGTCTCTGTGGGTTTCTCCCATCCTCTCTGTCAAGGACAACATCTTAGTGTCCTAATCTCTCCACAGAGTGTCGTCCAAGCAGCCCAGTGTCTGGCCTCGAAAGTCTGTTCAGCCTCTGCTCCTCCTCGCTCTGTCAAACTCATCCCTTTGTCAGGTGCCTGTCGCTTTGTGCCTCCACTTTTCGGCAAAGACCTCGTGCTTGGAAGCGAGGGGGGACAGTGACAGAAAAACAGGGGCTTTCCTCTCCTTCTCCCTCTCCGTCTTTCTCTTCTTCCTCCCCCTTTTATCCACCTTAAAGTCTCAACATATTCCTTTCATTTTTACATTTTTGCTCTGTCTTTCTTCACAGTTCTCGACCCACCTCATCCTTGTATTTTTTTTTTTTTTTTTGGCAGAACTTGCTGGCCTGAAACCCCCCCCCAACATCTCCTCCCTCCCTCCCTCCCTCCCTCCCTCCCTCCCTCCCTGTATAGCTCCTTCCTCCACTTCTCTTTCTCTCTCTCCTTTCCTCCCTGTGCCTTCCTTACTTGCTCGCCCAGTCTTTAAATTTGCCTGAACTCAGGGACCCCGTCTGTTACGTAAATGGGTTAAACACAGACGCACATGTGCTCACATACTGTATGCAGCGCACACGTACACATGCATACACACACACACTCACTCTCGCTCTCTCTCTCTCTCTGTGTGTGTGTGTCTCTCTCTCTCACACACACACACACACACACACACACACAGCGCTATAGGGCCAAACTTGGCTTTGCAGCTTTTGGCAGGCGTTCAACTCTCTCCCGGTCTCCACTATAGCTCACTAGCTGATGCAGTGTTTACATGAGCTGCCAGTCACAACCAAATCAAAAGCTTTTCCCCACTGAGCTAAGAACAGTTGGGGGCCGGGGAGGTATGCTGCGAGTGGGTATGTTAATACTGATCTGACTACAGCCATTTTGGGGGCTGAATGTAGCCATTTGTAGAAGTGCTGCCACCCTGCATCCTCCCTGCGTTACCACTTCTAGGGTGTCAAAACGTGGAGCTGTTACGGTTGTCCTTAAAAAAAAAAAAAACTAACTGCAATCAAATTATTCAATATTTAAAAAAAATATCCTTAGACTTAATTTTGCATAAAATTATCCAGATCCACTAATAACCCAGCAGTAGTGGAGTAAATTGGGGAATTCAGCAATCGATGGCCGCAACAGTTTGGAAACTGCAGAGGCAGTGCTGATTTCAAAGGCGTAGTTTATTCTTGATTGATGGCTCTGGGCTTGATATAATGGCTGTCAGTGCTGAGAATGAACCCCATCAACCCAAGGGTATGTAAGCCTGATATAAGGTTATGTAACATATTGTGGTGGCTGCACCAGGCATTACATCACTGGATAGATTACTGGGGGATCAGGTCTGCACACACAGACATACACACACACACACACACACACACACACACCTCCAATCAGCCACACACACATGCACGCACATGTATTGCTTACTTTTTTTATAGCTCTGTTTATATAGCATGGATGAAAGCTCGTATGTCCAGTTA
>NC_043980.1:15813916-15928916 GCF_902150065.1 Myripristis murdjan
AGTCTTCAAAAGCCAATATTGTAATTGAAAATAAGATTTGATTAACCGCCCAGCCCTGATGAAGGGATTGATAGTTGGGCACATAAGTAGGTATGGAGGGCTTAGAGGAGACCAGATGAGAACCTCACAGAAACCAAGAAATGAGATGACGAAAATGCATGCAGACAGATGTGATACAGAGAAAAGCCACAGATATACATGAGAGGATCTCCAAGTAGGGTCAGGGGGATCAGATTAACTAGTACCCTAATGCGTTTTTTCAATTTAAGTGATTAAGTATGTAGCTAGTTTTTCTAATAAGCAAGCCATTATTTCGCATTATCATTTGTCCTGATTCTTTTATTGGCTTTAACGTCACAGGGCGAGATCAGGCATCCTCAGAGTGGTGTGGCTGTGAGCAGATGGTATTTTTTTAACATCATGGGGAATTTACGGGACGAGTGCTATTACTCTTAAGAGTTAATTATAGGCCATAGATGGCAATGCAGTATATTAACTATAGTGCCAAGAATAATCAACATGTACAACGCATTGAGAATTTCTGTTATTAGCAACACTAAAGTACTCTTTAAGCTTTTATCAATAAATGCTATAATGCCACAAGATAATGTAACCAGTTACTTATAAGAGTAACATTCAGAGCACTGTCTCTGAGGGAGAGAGAGAATAAGAGTTTAACGACACAGTGATAGATGGAAAGATGTAGACAGGGAAAGACAGAGGGAGGCACAGAGAGAGAAACCACAGTACTGTATGTCAGGGCGATGATGACTGGGGTTGTGTTTATTTGTGGTGGGGTCATGGGATTTTCATGGGAGCCTGTGAAGGGCGTATGGGACTGTTGGGGCTGTGTTTTGGGCAAGAGCAGATCTTGTGTCTATTGTGCTTTAATGTGTGTAGGGACCTATGCACAACAGCATGTGGCTGCACAGGGATTTTATAGGACCTCTGTGAGAATTCCGGTTTGAAGACTAAGTTGGGATTCAGGCATCCTGATGCCTCTGCAGTAGCCGTGTTTGCAGGCGCACATGCACTTCCGCATGTATGTTATCGAGCTTGTATCACCAGGTCACACTGTACAGTGTGTGTTGATGTGCGTCTGGGTCTTTGCAGAGTTCATGAGGTTTACAGGGGAGGTGCTGCAGGGGAGACTGAAGGGTTTGGGGTTAGATGTGGGGTTGCTGGTGGTGGAGGTGGAGGAGAACAGGGGGAAGGGAGCTGCAGGACCATGATTGGGCTGCTGCAGGGAGGGCTTTGGGGGGCTGCGGTGGGGAGATAAGGGGCTGTATGTGTGGCTGGGAGGCCGGGGGGGTTGGAGTACAGGGTTGAGAAGGGGGGGAGCTGCGGCTGCTGTTGCAGCCTGCAGCTGGCAGAGTGGTGATAACCAGCAACCAGACCCCCTCTGTCTTACCCCCACCCCTCCTCACCTCTCCACCCAGCTTACCCTTCACTGTGAAACTCAACAGTGGCACTGATTCAGGGTGTGTGGTGTAGAGCTGTATTGTTAGCACCATGTTAGCTGGCTAATGCTAGCAGAGCCTGAGCTCAAAAAACTAGAGTCAGTGTTGTACAGCAAAATGCATTTTATGCAAGCTAGAGTAAAACTAGCTAGGATAGCTTAGCATACACCCGCTGGCAGAATAGATCTGAGCCGGGGTTCATCACTGTCCTGTAGTCTAATTTTCCAGTTTCAAAGTTCTTCCTCAAAACAGCTTTGCAAAAGTTGAATAAAATATTTTACTTGTTTTATCACCAGCAGTGAACATTTTTTACAAAGCATTATCATGGGTTCATGGCACTTGAAATGAAACAAAATTTAAATAAGAAAAAACAAGGGTATCTGCAGGAAACAAGTAATCTGAAAGTGGACTTTGAGCCTTGTCTGCTGTAAGAGCACATGTAACATGGCCTGGAGAGACCTGAGGGTGATTGTGAGGAGGGCTGTCTGTGGTGTTGTCTTGTGGTAGACATATCAGCCTGCGCCAGCCTCTTATCTATCATAAGCCTCAGTTTTCACTCACCTCTACAACAGCAGGGTATGTTGGGGTCATGACAGGACAGCAAGTCACAGGACGACAGTAGGCAACAGGGCCTCCAAGCATATAGGGTTTCTGCAGAATGTGATACGCCCTCATTGAAAAACAACTGTTCCCTGATCATCATTTCAAATATAGATGATTCTGAATGCAGTTGTGTTTCTGTATTGAAGGCCATGTTGTTAGGATAGCTCAAACCTCAGTAATGTGCCTTATTGTCAGTCAGTGCAACATTTGTCATTCACATATCACACCATTCAGGTATAAGTAGGCCAATATTTGTTTTTCTTTTTTTTAGACTTTTAGGTTTTCAATCACAATTAAATTTTTCATTTTTGTCCCTCATCTACTGTAAAATACTGTACCATCCAGCAGGCACCAGGAACAGACCCAGGGCTTCTTGCTCCCTAGTAACAAAATGTTTCTAATTGACTTACAGTGATGTCCTGTTTGGCAGAGTAGGTGGCAGGCCCTCCCAGGGTCAGTGCATTATGTTTGAGTTGTCAGGTTTATTCTGTGAACTTTTATCAAGACCCTGGCCTCATGGACTCATCTTATACTCTATGGTAGTAGAGTCATAACTTCAACATCAGATTTTAAGCATACTGCAGCGTCTGGGGTGGCTGTGAATGCTGCCGGGTCTTGTATGGTGTGAGAAATAGAGCTCTTATAATAGAACCCAGCGGCGAAATACTACACAACGGTAAAAAGTCCAGTGAAGTCAGGTTGTTTTCGCCACAGCTTTCATTGGCCATCATATATGTTTACTCTCAGTGTGTGTACCTCAATGTTTGTCCATGTACGAGTGTGTGTGAATGTGTCTGGGCACGTGCGCGGCGGGGGCACAGGCCCGCATGTTTGGAGTGAGTGTCGTCAGCTAGCTGGAATGTGGCGCTACCGCCAATGCTAAGATGGCTGCCAAGCTCTAAGATGGCTGCCAGGATTACACCCAGCCAGTGAGAGACAGAAAAGAGTGAGAGATTCAGCATGAGAAGAGAGGGGAAAAGGAAGCTCTCTTTCATTTCTGTGCTCTTTCTTTCTTTCATTCTCGCTCCTCCAGCCTGTCTCGTTTCTCTCGCTTTGGATAAGCGGTGCTTCGTAGGCAGCGAGACAGGTCTGTTATTGTTTCTGCTCAGTAATCTGTGGCTTAGTGTGGCTGCAAGGCAGGCGCTGCTGGCAGGAGTCTGTGTGTTCTGTTATCACCTACAGCCTGCAGATAAACACCTCCCTTAGCTTGCTAGCTCACCAGCTACAACCTAGCAAGGCCTGAATGGAAGGCCTACCACATGAGCCCGCACCCCACACCATCACTGGAGATAGAGGCGGTTCAGACACGCGGCCACAAAGATTCAGGAAATACATGGCGCTGCCCAGATCCATAAACTGACTCATACATTCGTAACACACACGCACACACACAAACATGCCATTCCTTCTTCAACCTGCTACTTCTTCAGCGTCTATTTTACCTAGTTCTAGTTGTGGCTATTGTTGCCAAGACTTGCATATGTGTGTCTGCTGGTGTGAGTGAAACCCGCTGCTTTCATAGACCGGTCATAACAGGTGTGTGGGCATGTGTGTGTGTGGCTCTCCTGTCAGTCGATCCCAAAGGTAGCAGGTTTAGCTCACCTTTAACACACACTGCCTCAAATCCCTGAGCGCTGCCAGCCTGGCACGGTCAGCCGTTTCACAGGGCGAGCACGTGTGTGTGGGTGTGTGTGTGTGTGTGTGTGTGTGTGTTCTTCACGCAAGCATTAGAGCTTGTAAAGTATGAAATAAAAATTTGATGTAGAAAGAGAGAGCCCAAGTGAGAGAGAGAGAGTGTGTGTTTGTGTGTGTATGCGCAGGCTATGTGTGTGCATGTGTGTGTGTAAGGTGCTCTGTTTACGAAGACTAAATCCCTACCAGCAAGAAGGTATTAAATAGGATTAGGGCGAGGGATATGATTGCATGGTTAGATACAAGACAGAATAGCAGCACACTGTAAATCATTGCACCTTAAGGCAGGAGGGACAGTGGGAGAAGGGAGTGAACATTCTTAGATATGAGACGCTCACACAAAAATGTGTGCGTGCAAACACAGACGCACCAGACACCATACACCACCTCAATACGAGTCCACAATTCCCGCTCACACCTCAAATATCACAATCTTGGCAGTATGGATGCATACCTGCGTTTCAAAAAGAGATATTGTATACTTCGCTGTGTTTTTCATGTATTGGTTTCCACACACACACACAAGCCCCTAACCATTCCTCTTTGTCTCCTCTTTGTTTCTCCACAGAATCTGGACAATCAGACAGCTCCAGCCAACAGGGGGACACAGACATCAAACCACCGCCCAATGGTAGTTACATACACACACACACACACACACACACACACACACAATCACGCACAAAATATATCCATGTCCAAACACCGTCAAATCAGCATACTAGAATTGATTCCATTATGCTTATCATTCTTAACATATTCCAATTATGGATCCAATTAGCAAACACACTCACACAGATGTTGATCCACAAACACAGTTGCAGATGGTCCCTCTCTCAAAGGGATGTGATTTTCAGTTTTTTTTTTCCTTTTTTTTCCCCTTTTTTTCAGATTTTGCTGCCATTGTTTCCAGCTTTTCTGTGTGCACGAAAATCCTGATCAACAATCCTTTCTCTCCACAGGGCACCTGAGTTTCCAGGACTGCTTTGTCACTTCAGGGGTGTGGAACGTGGCAGAGCTGGTCAGAGTGTCACAGAGTAAGTATCTGCCCTGATATATAAAAAGGTCTAGAGGGGGAAAATACAGGAAACCAATACCCACAGTATGACTTGTGACTTAGAGAGAAGTTTACCACATCAGGACAAAAAACTATATATAAACAACTCTATGTTAATAAAAAAAAAAAAAAAAACTCTGAAATTTGGTGACATTTTTATTTTGAAGTACCCAGTGTAATTTAGTGTCTATATTTTAAGTATATATAACCCAGAAACACAGCAACTGTGTTTATGTGGACTAAATAATCTATTGTCTTCATTCTAAAGAAGACAATATTCTGAGTAAGCTGTTTACATGGCTTGTTCATAGAACTGTTCCATTCATATTCCTGTTTACATGCTACAGGGTGTTTTCTTGCAAACATTCTGTTTCAAGCCACTTCTTTTTACAACCAACATGACTGCAAACTGCTTGCAACTTCAAATCAGATTACACATTTTACCCCGAGTATTGCTTACTCTGACCATAACCATATTTCATTTTATTTCAGTCATGGTAATATCAGAATAATTGCTCTTAACATTGCTCTTTTTGTATCCTAAATCATAATTACTAATACCATTCGTTTCTCCCCTCTCTCAGCTCCTGTAGCCACGGCGTCAGGTCCTAACTTCTCATTAGCTGACCTGGACAGCAGTCCTGGCTACTACAACATCAACCAGGTGGCCCTGGGGCGACGCTCCCTTGCCTCCCCTCCTTCCACCAGGTATGTGGGCCAACCACGGCTCTGCAGAAGCATAGTCCAGGGTGTGTGTGTGTGTGTGGAGGTGCATTAAGTGTACCTACATCTTGCTCTGGGTGCATAAATAACAATTACAGAAGCCCCCAGCCTGCATCTGTCCAACATTCACACTGCAGAAATTTCCAAATATTTCCTCTTGTGGGCGAAGTCACAGTGCAACAACAGCAGTGCAACATTGGCATGTGATTTGCTGTGATGGCAAGGGCTGACGGGAGGGAGGTGTGAAATCACAGCAATATCTGCCAATGGTATATCACCTCTTATCAATGAGACAACTTTACTGGCAAGTAAAGTATGCCATTTCATTGAGATGTCTTACTATGAATGGCATTCAGTGCTGCAGTCCATTCCCAGTCTTGGAATCTGTCCTGAGCCTCTTCATGTGCGTCTCTCTGTCAGTCACTCTCTTCTTTATGAATGTATGATGGCTCTTTCTGCTTTTCCCCTGTCCCTCTCTTTTCGTCTTGCTCCTCTTTTCTCTTCTCTTCTTCTTTTCTCTGTCCTCTGCTGTCAATTTAGGTCTGAGGTGGAGTTGTACGCAAACCTTCCACGGAGGTAGTTACACACATCTATACAGACATACTTTAAAGACACACACACACACACACACACACACGCATGCACACACTCACGAACACACACTCATCCACAAATCCTCACACAGAGCAGTCTTTCATTGTTTGCCTGTGTCTGCTTTCTAACTTTTCCATTTCCTCTTTTCTCACTCTTAGTCTTGACATTTTTATGCTTTATGTCTGCTCTGCTCCAAGACTTCTACAATTCGATAACAAGCTACAGTAGTACTGGTTCCAGTAAACACAACCGTAAAACTGGAAGCCATTTTTAAAGTTTTTATAGCCCACATAAAATAAGATTTCATCTACGATTCTCAATTTTTCAATTCTGCTAGGCAGTTTATCCTAGATGGATATATTGCCTGTCATACTTAATTTAAAAAAAATGTGCCCCCTCTCCTCCCCCACTCCCACTCCTCCCCCTCCTCCTCTGCCCTCCCTCCCCCCACCAATCATCCTCGTCATGCTGTCAGCTCCACCAAGAGGAAGTCGTTAGACGACAGCGAGCTGGAGAGCCCCACAGACGACGTTTTCTATCCCGGACGCTCGCCTGCCGCCAGCTCCTCCCAGTCCAGTGGGTGGCCCAACGACATGGATGCAGGTACCCCCCTCCCCCTCCTCTGTCCCACCCTAAAACTATCACCCACCAACCCCCTCTCTGAACCCACTTCATCCCTGTTTACCAAATTACAGCCTGATGCCTCTTCCTGATTTCCCTCTCTTCTCTACACCCTACTTCAGTCACTCTCACCTTCTCCCCGGTGATAGCTACACCCTCCCAAACATCACACACACCCCTTCGAACTCCCTCTTTAAAACCCTGTGCCTCGACCTGACCACACACTGCACACCTTTGGGAGACACCTAAGACCTCAGCTAGTGACGGTACCAAGAGCAGGCCTGAGTGAAATGATAGTTGAATAGACTGGTCTCTTTTCAAATATAGCCAACATGAGGAGTGATCTAATATTGGAAAAGATGGCCAAGACTGACCACTGTCCACTGGTCAAAGTCGCGGTAGTATCTGGAAAGACAAAGCAAGACCTCCTGAAGTGGTTTTAACATTAAATATAATTTATTTAACCACACTGTAAACCATATTAATTTTTTCTCAGACGTCTACAGTTATATGTTTTCCCCACTTCTGTTCTACACCATACCTTTGACCTTTAACCCTTAACCCATTTCATCACAAGACCAGCCCAGCAGCTGGTCCTTAAGGACACATTTATCTGTTTAATGTGACCCCCAGGCCAGCACTTCTTTTGATGACAAAGACTCCCAGTTGCATACAGGTAACCTGCCAAAATAAAGGAAACTTAGAAAATTAATGAGGGATTCATAGTTTATGGAAAGCAGTTCTGTCATGGTATGTCTTAATTTTCCCTGGCAGGTTGAGGTCCGCATGAAGCGATCAGCCAGTAAAAACAGTGTTTCGGAGTCATCACCTTCATCTTGTGGTGAAGTGTGTTTGTACTGATTGGAATGGTCCCTTCTTGCACTGTTGGGTAAATGATTTCAACACATCAACATGATGAAAATTATATATGGTGGCTTTCCCAGTCAGCCGGTAGAATTGATTATAAAATGATGACAGAGACAATTTTCCAGCGCCATCAGAACAGCTCCAGATAATGCAATTTATCATGGATAAATGGCGCTACATGCCATCCACCAAATAGTTCCAGGCACATCACATCAACGCCAAGGTGGATTGAGGACTTGATGACAACCGACTGCAGCCTGCATTGGGGCTTTGTGTTGGTGTTTCCATTGTTTTGGCAGTTACCAAAGCGGTGATTCAGCTCTTGACATTTTCCTCTTTTTCTTCTCCCTTTTCATTATTTCACCTCATCTGCCTCTCCTGTTCACACAAGTCCTTACTCCCAAATCCCAAGACTTAATATTTTGTTTCCTTATCCTTCTCTTTAAGCCATTATCAAACATACAGTATGCTTGTTATTGTGTCAGTCGTCCACTACCTCCATCGTACACAAATGCTCACTCTCTTCTAACTCTCTCCCTTTCCTTCATTTTTTCTCTCTCTGTCTCTCTCTCTCTCTCTCTCTCTCTCTCTCTCTCTCTCTCTCTCTCTCTCTCTCTCTCCCCCTGTGTCTCTCTCTGTCTCTCCCACTCTGTCCCTATCTCATTGTTAACAATACCCTTCTCCACTTTCAGTGCAGCACCATTTGGCGAGTGTGCAGGAGAGGAAGATAAAACATGAAAACGATGGCGTGCAGTTTCCTTACCATGGTTAGAACAACATTGATTACACTCATATATATATACTATTTACCAGCCTTTTGTGTAGCTTAGCCATTCCTCTCTCTCTCTCTCTTTATATATATATATACATATATCTGTTTGTGTTATATTAATGTTTATGGTGAGGGTAGCGTGCACCAAAGCAGAGCTCTTATTATAATCTGTATTAAATTTTGTAATGTTTAGCTGTGATTGTCAGATTGATGTCATTGCTGTTGATCAAGATTGCATTGCTGTCTCCTTACATGACATTACATTTCTGGTGAGGTTTAGTAATAGGATTGTCAAGGGTTTAAGCTGTGTGTCAAACATGGAGCTGCAATACATTATTTCACTGAAGGTTTTATCTTTTCTGAAGACATGTCAGTCCTCCCAGTGGCACTTTTACTGACAGATGTCACAAGGCTAACATTGACAACACCATCAGGCACATTCACATGCTGTTCTCATTCTGCTTAACACACTCACACACACTCACACACACACACACACAGTGACTCACATGGCCACATCACAAACACATACACAGAACCCTACATTCACACACAGTGACTCACACACTCGCATATATATACACAAACACAAATGCAGGCACTCACACGTTCACATACCCCCCTGCCCCAACACACACACACACACACACACACACTCACACACATGCAGACATTCACACATTGAAAGACACATGCTTATCGTGCTCCCCACCCCTGCAGGTGTTCAGGTGCCTGCCTCGCCTCCATCCCTCCGCCGCTCCATCCCTCCCCTGCCTCAAATCCCTCATTAAGACGCTTACCGTCTGTGGATCAGAGGTGTAAAACCCTTGCTCCTGCTCCCCTGCTCTCCTTCCATCCCTCCGTCCCTGCCTCCCTTCTGTCTAATTGAAAACATGTATATGGCAGGAAGGACCCTGGGGAGATGGAGAAGGTGTCAAAGGAGAGGAGGAGGAGGAGGAGGAGGAGGAGGAGAGGGAAAGAAGGAAGCAGGCAGGTGTATGAGAAATGGAGGGAGGTGAGAGAAGTAGAGAGAGGAGAGAAAAAGAAAGTTCGGCAGACTCAAGTGGAGATAGTTAATGAGGGAGGGAGAGAAGGTATCAGGTTGAGAACTAGAGGAGCCAAGGACTGGACCCTGTGGTTGGTTTTTGTCCTTGTCTGCTTTCGCTGTAGCCCCAGCCGCTGCTCTCCTGCTCCTGCTCCACTTAGCTGTAAATGTAATTAAGAGGCTGCTCATCAGAGCCACAACAGAGGCTGCTGCACGCCTTAGCGCACCAGAGCCTCACCTCACATCTTCCTCCTGCCTCTCTCTCTCTGTCTCTCTCTCTTCCTCTCTCTATAGCCACACACACACACACATGCACACACTCGAAAGCACAGCACACAGCCTCATACACCTCCTAATGAGTTTGGCAAATAGAGGTGTAAAATAGCATGCAAATCTGGACCCTCTACCCAATTAATTTACAAAAACCAAGCGAAAAATTAGCAAGCCAAAAGCTTTTGTAATTATCAGCCAATTGGGTTTTTTCGTGGAAATGGTTTTCAACAGTGGCTATAACACGGAGGGGATCAACACAGAGAAAGGAAATGGGTAGAGAAAGATTAATGGCAGTAGTGAAGAGTAAGGAAAGGGAGAGCAGAGAGTGTGTCATTTTTGGTATGGCATGTATCCGCTTTTCCAGAGGATCCCACCTGCCACAGGCAGAGCTCATCTGGGAATTCCCGTCCAGGTGGGGGGTACGTAAACAAGCGAACACACACACACACAAACAAACCGAGGGGCTGCGTGAAAATACAGAAAAGACACTCACGCACACACAGGTGTGCCTCACCGTCTGTCTGCTCCATCATCAACCAACACCCCCCCCCCACACACACACACCCCGTCCTCAACTCCCTCCATAGCCAATTGAATACACATGCAGAGAAACACGCACACACACATGCACACACATGCAGATATCCACAGATGTATGAAGACACATACAGATATACACTTGATACAGTTGTGCACACATATCACACAATACACACACACACACACACACACACACACACACACACACACACACAGCTGAAACATGGTCCCAGATGGTGTTTCTGTGTGTGTGTAGCCTTGGGATCCGTGAGGCTGCTGGAGACATCTGCTCCACAGGGGCTAGCAGGAGGGGTGGGTGAGGTTAGCGGGAGGCAAACGAAACAACCGCGGTTTCGTATTAGTTCCAACTGATTGTGAAATGTCGAGGACACCAGAGACTTGTGCTGGAGGTCTTTGCTTGGTGCCTTGACTTAAAGTTATGGGCCATTGGAGGGCCGGCTGTACTTAACACATGTGGTTTAAGTCGCTGGAGATGTGAGAATTCCCTGACTTCTCTTCACTTGTTTGAGCCACTATCTACCATCTTTTCCTACTGTGTGTGTGTGTGTGTGTGTGTGTGCCTGTGTGTGCTTCAGAGGCGCATCTGGTGGCAGGCCTGTTAGTGCAAAGAGACAGAAGGGTCATCATGGGAGCGCTTGATTGGTTGCCAGTGAAATACTAAGCTTGCCAGGAGAGGAAACAGTGCAGTTGTGGCACACACGCAGACACAGACACTAGCCAGACTAGACCATTGCACGGTCTCTGAAGTGCTGTCTCTCACATTGCCTTGGTGACGGTGACACCGCTACAGCTTCCTATATATACAGTTGTCAATCTTCGTCCTCTGTTTCTTGTGTTTTCCTTGTTATGCTTTCATTTCTGTACTTCCAAGAAGGGCGCGACTAAGACTGCGCCCCCGTCAATAGCAGAGCTCCTGGTCAACATTTTGTTTTTACCATTGGCTTCTATAATTACGCTCAAACCTCAAGTCTTCCCTAGCTTTTGCTGTACCTATCCAGTGTCACTCTTTGTTCAAGCCTCTGTGCCCCGCTCATATTTCCAGTTTGCTCCCACCAGTGTGACAGTGTCATAGCAATCACTGCTAACCATTGGTGTCAGAAGTGGGATCGGGGTTGTCTTCATGCTTGGAATCTGTCTGACAGTACAATACGCCCCCATACTCCTGCTACGGCAGGGGGAAAAAAAAGAAATATATGTCTGCTAAAGACATAAATGGTTCACACATATTCACTCCCACCTGCTTGAGACTTAACTCTTTCACACAGGGAGGGAAGGTTTTACACGCCTCCACACTCCCATAGACTTTCACACGTCTCCAGCTGGAGAACTGAGGAGGAATCGTATTTAATGCCTTGTTTGATGCGGAGGGGCCACGGAAATAGACCACAAAACAGGGGTCTAAAAAAAGTTAAAGAAGAGAACATTTTCACATTGCTCACTTGTAAAGGGTCGGGAGATTAGCACAAACTTAATGAGAAAGAAAGTGTGTCTGTTGTTTTCGTTGGTTTAATGTGAAAGTCTTTTAAGGGTTTTTTTTTTGTTGTTGTTTGTGATTGAATGTGTGCTTGCGCTCCCGAGTGCATTGAGACATAGCGAGCATATGAGTGAGTGTGTGTTAGTGAGAGATAATAACCATATTTAACGTCTTATGACATTCCAATTTCATACATGTCGTCAGAGCAATGCATAGAAAAACAAGACGCTGCTGCATTTTTCACAGGTTCTGCTTCGCTCTCTCACTCCCTTGCTCTCTCGCATATTTTCATGTCTCCCACGTTTTTTCTCGCCCCTGTCTCTCCCTCTCTCTCTCTCCCTCTGTCTCCTCTCCCTGTCCGTCTGCTTGTCTTTCTCACTCAGCAGCTGCCGTGTCCATACTGTACAGTGTGTGCTATTTCTGAATGAAGCCTTCTTCTCGTGCAGCCAGCCTGTGGGCTTCTCTAAAGCCAGACCACAGCTAACTGGCTGTGGCTGCACGGTGGCCAAGCTCATACACAGAGAAAGCCTAGAGTTGGCACCTGAAAGAGAGAGAGAACGAGATGAGACAGAGAAAAACATACTGTGGCACAGTGGTGGTTATTCTAGCTATAGAAGTAGCTTGGCTCCATGACAAAGAGTAGTGTCATATTGGCTTTTACTGTAGTTTCTTTCCCCCTCTTTTCCTTTTGAAGAAATGTACCTGAGCTGTTAAATATTGCTTAACCCCTATTTTACAACCATAAAGCTGGGAGTTGGGAATCATACATTTCTACATGATTTATTAAGGAAGAGCAAAAACCCCATGCTAACCTCTTCAACATTTGTTGGGTCTTTCATCACACTGATTCCCAATGTCTTTACCCAGCATGCTCTCTGATAGTTTCATTTACAAAGAGTCCTCTGATTGGCTCATTGAAAGGACCCAGCCAACTTAAGAGAATGGCCATTTGCCAGAAGCACAGGAAGCAATGCACTGCCGTCACCAAATAAGGAAATAAAGCAACAAAATCAGAAAATCAGGATTTTTCAAATCCCCTTTTGATAAAAAAAAAAAATGAAAATGATATATTTTTTTAGGGCAGCCACTTAAATAAGCAACGACTTGTTCATTAAACCCACCTCTCTCTTTTCCTCCCTCTTCCCCCATTTTTTTTGTTGATCCCATTATTATTTTTTTTTTGCCAGGACTGTCCTCGCCTGGTTCTCTTAAGAAGCCGGGGAAGTTTGATTTCAACGCCCTGTCTTCCCAGACGAGGTCCCCCCGCATGGCGTTCACACACCACCCGCTGCCTGTGCTGGCAGGAGTCAGACCAGGTGAGAGTCCTGCCATAAACCCAACAACCCCAATCCCCCTGATATAATCTGAGAAAGAGAGAGAAGGAAAGGGAGTGTTAAACTCAACTCTAGATTGCCTTATTTCCTCCGCCAAACTCCCATGGAAACAAATGAAGGAAATTCTACAGTCGTGGGCCTGAAGATGAAAATGATAAAAATATTTACTGAAAAAGCAAAATAAATCCCTAACAGTTTTTACAGTTGCAACTGCTGAGAGGCCAGAAGACCGCAGAGTTTCGCCTATTCAGTTTGACTGCTACCATCATGGCTTGGCATAATTTTCTCTCTCTCTCTTTCAACTTCTCTCCATCCATCTTGTTTTTGTTTCAAACATCACCTTTGTGCCTGTGTGTTATAATGTCATCATTGCATGGTACCATTGCTGCATCCATGCCTATGTGGTTGATTCACCTCGCATCTTAATGCTTCATGCACCTTAGCTTGTTTAACTGAATGGAAACAATCTCATCTACGGCATTTGGTTTTGTTGTTATCAAGACTCAGTCGTAGCTTTTAAACAGATTCCCATATAGTTGTTTTGCTATGTCACCATTGCCTATCCAGGGTGGGTTAACTTGCCAAGTAGAGCTGCCACACACTTCCAGGGTTCTTTTGTGGTGTAGAAAGACATCTTTTTTTTTATTTCATCTATTTATTTATTTTTCCAGAACATGGTTGAGCAGGTGTTCTTGTCTGAATTTGTTTTGTTTTGTTTTGTTGAGAGTAGGCTATACTGTAAGGAGAGTTAGAAAAAGGTGCAGAGAGAGAGACAACATTTGTGTTGGACATAGTCCATGCATGCTAAAATTCAGATAGCCACCAGGATGCCCCAGCCTAGTTTTGAGTGTGTCCAAGGTGTTGTTGTTTCAGTGGAGGCACTGAGGGCGAGTTGTCCTCCTCAGAGCCTGTCAGTCCTCTAGAATAACAGACAGGGTCTCTCCATCTCCAGTAGGAGAATTCCCAACGTCTCCTGGATCTCAAGTTTGCCAGCAAGTCCCTATAGGCAGGTCTCACTTTTCAAAGGAATAAATACGTCCCTTTCTCTCTCTCTCTCTCTCTTGCTCTCTCTCTCTCTCTCTCTCTCTCTCTCTCTCTCTCTCTCCCTCTCCCTCTTCCCGTTTCTCTCTCAAAGGGACGACTTGGTCCGCAGCCAAACAAGCCCTACCATGTAAAGGTCATTTGGACTCAATGCCCTCCATGTTGAAATGTATTAAATTCTACATCCAAACAGAGCAAATATAGCCTCTGCCGGATCTTACACCATTAAGCCGTGTTGTTTATCTCCACATAGCAGTTGTATAGCCTCACGAGGATCCAAAACACCAGATTGAATTTTGCATTTGAATTGATTTCTAAATTTTGCTTCCCTGTGTTGTGCGTGTGTTGAGTTGAGGAGGTGTGGGGGACTAGCTCAGGTTTCTTTGTTCGCCAACTAACTTCTCACACTCTCCCAGCAATGTGTTTGTGCACTGTTGGCTAAGAGGGTTTGTGTAATCAAGAGGCTGTAATGAGACAGTGTTTAGGGATAGTGTGCGTATGCACGCGCATGTGTGTGCGTGCAGATGTGAAAGTGTTCATGAGCGCTAGTGTGGATATACGGATGCGGATACACACATGCATGTGTAAATTTACACTCTTGTAGAGGGCTCTCTGTGCTAAAATGGCGGCTGTCCAAATGGAATGTCCCTCAGAGGCCTTGGTTCTATAAAGAGACCGGAGGACGATCGGCGGGAGAGAGGGAGGGATGAAAAGAGAGGCGGGGGTAAACAGAAAGGGGAAAGAGGCAGTTAGCAACTGTGGCTTGCCTTGGATGGGCTGGAGCAGCTAGGTCTTCTTATATTGGTGTGTGTGTGTGTGTGTGTGTGTGTGTGTGTGTGTGTGTGTGTGTGTGTGTGTGTGTGTGTGTGTGTGTGTGTGTGAATGTGTGTGTGTGTGTGTGTGTGTGTGTGTGTGTGTGTGTGTGTGTGTTTGGTAAGGTTTGGATGGTTTATTTCCTGTTGTTGGCTCTGGACTGACATGGGGAGCTGCCAGATTGACTGTTGTCTGATTATACTAGTCTGGAGAGTCCACCATTGTGGCTGCACTTACACACACCAGTATACATACAGTACATAGACACATATACGCAGCACACTAATCCACACACTCAGTCACAGACACAAAAAAAGATATACACAGCAACATACAGACACATAGAGACCATAATTTGTACATGCACACACACAAACTCGCTGCTCACAGCCCACAGACACACGCAGACAGACGAAGACACACGCCACCCAGACACAAAAAGACAGCGACACCATCGCACAGACACAGAAACACAAACAGTCAGACTGGTGCATACACCGGTGAGCAGGCAGACACCTTCATTCTCTGCGTGCACAGCACACACGAGAGATTGTAGGTGACAGACATAATCACAGATGCTTGTTCGCCAAACTCCCCTCACCTAGCAGCTTGCCTCTTTAGTCTGGTGTGCCAAATTGCCAAAGCCATAGAATCTCAGCAGACAAGACAGACAGTGTGTGTGTTTATGTGTGTGTGTGTGTGTGTGTGCGTGCGTGCATGTGTGTCTGTCTGTGTCTGTGTCTGTGTGTGGCTGGCTGGCTGGCTGACTAATGTCTCTGGGAGGCGTTCTGTGGTTGGTTGGGAGCGCAGGGGAGATTCTCTCTCATGCTTCAAACTACTGGGCCGAACCGCACAGCAATGATATGCTGCTGATTGATTACACATCACCGACAAGCAATAAAACAAAAGTGGAAAAACCCAGTGTGTGTGTGTGTATGTGTGTGTGTGTGGCTCTGTCATGCCCTGGTGGTTTGCGTCTATGTGTATGCAGGCGTGTGTGTGTGTGTGTGTGTACTGTATGTGTACGACAGAGAAGATGAGCGGAAGGACGAGGGGAACTGTTTGCAGTGATTGTTTTTGTTCATGTGTGTCTAATGTGTATGTGTGTGTAAGTGTGTGCATGTGTATCAGTGCCAGGCTTACCAGAGGTACAGAAAAATCCAGAAGGCTGATTTATTAAATGAATGGGACCAGATGTTGCCCAACAGCCAGGGATAATGCCAGTCATCTGTAAGCAGGAGTTGCTTCAGTCAGTCAACCCCAGGAGAAGTGTCACAGCTATTCTCCATTTTAGGACAATGTTTTATGGTCTTTGTGGCCAGCTGTGTAGGAGCACAATTAAAAAACATGCATGTCTTATGTGCTGTTGTATGTCTGCATGCTAATGTACTGTATTGTATAGTGTGTATAGTATTTATGCATATGCTTAACCTAAATGCACACTGTCTGAATAGAAATGGAGCTGGATGACGTGAGCCTCATTGGATTGTATTGTATCTCTCTGTCTCTCTTCCATCTTCTCCTCCTCACCTTCCTCTTCCTCTTCCTCCTTTCCGTTCCTACCCCTTGTCTTCACTTCGATCCTCACCTCGCTCCCACCTCAGGGAGTCCCCGTGCCTCAGCCTCGGCCCTGCACTTCCCCTCCTCCTCTATCATCCAGCAGTCCAGCCCCTACTTCACCCACCCCACCATACGCTACCATCACCACCAGGACCCGCTCAAGGAGTTCGTGCAGTTTGTCTGCACCGATGGCGCGGGACAGCCCAGCGCACAGGTGAGTGATCGACGGGTTCAGCACGGGAGGGTGAGGTTAATGACGTGAATGCAGGGTGGTGATACAAAATGATACTCAAAAAAAATGTGATGTTGATACTAGGACTAAACAATTCATCAAAATATTATCTAAATCACAATATGGCCAAGTGCAATATCCAAATCGTGAGAGCTGCATTTTTTTTTTTTTTTTTTTTTTTTTTTTTGATAAAATTAAAATGTGTGAAAATGAAATGCCATTATAAATGCATAATGCTACCAAGATGCCCTAGCCTACAAATCATTTTCTCAAGACGTAAAATGTTTATTTGAGACAGACCCCGGCAAAAATCACATCACCGTTTTAATAGGTTTTTCAGTGTAAATAAAATTATGCTGCCAGAATTAGCATTTGCACTAAAATCATGAATAATATCTCAATTGCTGTATCTAGCTACATCATTCAGCCCTAGTTGATATGAACTCACAGATTGATTTGGAGTGGAATTTAGTGAAAGAGATTAAGTGTACGGGATTAAGAGTAAAGTGTATATCTAGGTACAGAATGACTGATATCACCTCACATTTCAGTTTGTAGAGAGAAAAACATGCCTGCAAGCTCCACTGAACTACATTTCTTTAGATGTGTGCATAACAAGCCTACAACACTGGTCATATTGTATATTTTCTTGTAATGTACATCTTTTTAGGCACATATAGTAGACTACCATGTGCAAAAACACCTCTACTGCCTCACTATTCTATTCTGTGACAGCCACTTTGAAAACGGCTACTGCTTAATGTTATTACTTTGTTTTTCATGTCCGAACATCCTTAGTTTCCATAATTTTCCACATTAAAGACAGTATAATTCAGGAAAAGCACACTCACATGGACATACTCGCGCACACATGCACGCACACACACACACACACACACACAGATACCTTTCTCACTTTTCAGATTTCAGATTTTCCCTTTTTTAAGTTCTGTACATTGCACTATGATAACTTCCCCAGCAGACGATTCCATTCCTCTTTTCCCTTTGTGTGTTGACAATGTCCATCACTTTTTTTTTATTTCTGCTTCTTATTTGTCCTACTATATTTGGCCAGACTGCATGAGAGATTTGTGGTGTGTGTGTGTGTGTGTGTTTGTCCATGTATTTGTCCGTGTGTTTGTGCGTGTGTGTGTGTGTCTGTTTTTCAAAAATCTTAGTTTGGTGAGCTCCTTAGTGCTTGTGTGTGAGTGTGTGTGTGAGTGTGTGCGTATACTTACAAGCTTGCTTGTGTGTGTTGTTGGCGTATGTGAGTATGCGTGTGTCCCACTCTTTTCTGTGACTGTGTGAGTGTGTTTCTGGCCCCCTGTGCACTGTATGACCTCGGGGTGCGTCCTGCTCACCCTGTCTGTGTGGTCCGTCTGCAGCCTAATGGAGGTGGCCAGAGCAAAATGCCGGGCTCCTTCCTGCTGCCCCCGCCACCCCCGGTGGCACGCCCTGTGCCCCTCCCCATGCCCGACTCTAAACCCATCAGCACGCCCACTGACGGCGGACTCAGCTCACCCGCATCTCCGTGTAAGTCACCCCCCACTCCCACTCCCCTCCACAAACCCCCCCCATACTGCCCCAACCTCCCCACAGACTGAGGCCAGCCCAAACCGAAGTAGACTGCTGTAGGCTGGTTAGCTGTTAGCGGGCAGCAAATTTGTCAAGCAAAACCAAATTGGGTACCCGAGGCTAGTACAGATGTAGTCATTATAGAAGTCCCACTTTTTACATCCAGGTGATTTATCTTGTAATTCTGTAGTATTATTACAGAATAAGTACAGGTTGGGAACTTCTATAATGGCCACTGCTGTAGTTTCCCATAGTTTGGCCATTAACTGATCCTCTGCTCCCTGTAATGTTACAGTCCTCTCACTCCCAAACACTCAGCAGCCCCAGGAGTCTGACTCCTACAATCACCCTGTGTACTGTACTATACTCCACTGTACCGTACCATACTGTACTGTACTCCGCTGTACTGTACTGTCATGGACTGTACTGGACTAGTGTGATCCATTTCTGTCGAGGCAGAACACCACGCCTTTGCCAGACCAGAGATCCTCTTTCAAACTCTTCTCTGTTTCTTTCTCTCTCTCGCTCGCTCAGAAGTTCACTCTCCCTTTCTCTCTTTATTTCTCTGCATAACTCCTCAGCCTCTACCCCCCCACCCTCTCTCTTTTCCTCAATCTCTTTTTATTCTCTCTCTTTCTCTCTCTGGTGTTGGGTTTCCTGCTAGCACCACAGGAGGCAGTGTAGTCTCTCTCCCTTCTTTTTGATGTGTTTTGTAGTTTGGGGGGAGCAGAGCAGAGCAGGGCCCTGTGCACGTTGCCTCTGTAGCCGCGAGCCTTTGATCAGCTCAGACTCTGCATGTCTGTCTGTGACAGCGGCAACACAATCTACCCCCTTCTCTCATTTCTGTTTTTGCTTTCTTCTTTTCTTTATTTGATATATTCTCATATCCTCCTTTCTTTGTTTCTTTTTCTCTTTCATTCCTCTCTTTTTTCTTTTTAAGGGAACAAAATTAGGGCAGTTGGCGTGGACTCCAAAAAAAACATCATGCCCCACTTTACCCACCCAATCCCCTCGCCACTTTCACACAAATCTCACAACAATTAAAAATTGAGAACAACAAAAAACACGGAAATCACAAATATAACAACAACAACAACAACCCAATCTCTCCAAACATGAACGATAAAAACTAATCAAGTCTGTCTAATTAGTGCTGTACTGGGGGAGCGGGAGAGAGGAGTGTCATTGGGGAGCGGTGAGGCTTTGGTTGGTTCCACCCAGGCAGGTGCATTGCAAGAGTCGGGCCATGGGAGAGGCACACCGAGAGGGGGCACGGGACGGAGCAACCTGGGCACCTTCTCCTCCTTTTATTTTGACTTTTTTCTCCTCGTCCTGTCCTATCAACCTTTCCTCCCCTCCCCCCTTCCAACTCTCTCAGTTTAACAGCTGTCACTTTATTATTTACTCATTTATTTATATGAACATCTATATAAATAAATCTACTTCCCTCCCGTCTCTTCTCTCACTCCAGTCAATGTCTTCACTGTATTTTTTTCTTTCCCCCTCTCTAATTTTGTCACTGATTCTGAAGACAAATGTAATTACAGCCATAAAAAAAAACATACATATATGCAATGGTACACTCTCACTCATGCTCTATCAGTTTCAAATCCTATCACTGTCACCCCCACACCCCCATCCCCTCAACCTCACTCAGTCATGCACAGCAAGCAACAGCTCCACTCAGCCACCATATTGGAGTCCAGTGAGCACAACTGCCCTAAATTTGATCCTGTGGCATCACTGATTGGTGTCATGTTATAGGCAAGATGCTCCTCATAACCTTGTACATCTAAATGGAGCATTGGTTACCACTGGTGATGGATACAGTTCCCCCATTGGTCGCCCTATTATTATGTCTACAGTGAATCTCCAGTGGTTTTCTATGATTACAGTGGCTACTTGCCGAGGCCAGGGGCTGCTGAGGGGCATCTGGGACTAACAGCAGAGCCAGATTTGAGGGAAATGGCATCTCCCATGTTAGCTCTAATTATTACAAACTGTACATCCTTATAAACTACGGATTTACACAGACAACTGAGGGAAATTAGTTAACCTGCCCACAACGTGAGCAAATCACTCGTAGAATTAATGCAGTGTCTCTATCCCTGATTCTTACTGCCTGTTCATCAGTGTTATGTAGTCATAGCCTTCCTAAACACTTAGGCTCCGATTTACTAAAGCCTTTAATGTGTGCAAAAAGTTTTTTAGCCTGTGCATAATCCCAGATTCGTCAAGAAGATTGTGTTGCAACTGTCACAAGTCTTAATACTGACTTTGAACACAGAAAACGTTTTAGTTCCCAACGACAGATTTGGTAAATCTGGGCCTTCATAGGTCAGTGTTTTGTAATCAGTGAATCAAGCCTTATTGTGAGCTTTGCTTTGTGTGTATCTGTGTATGTATGTGCATATACACACTTGTATTTTTGTCTATAGCATACTCCACGCCAGGCTCCACAGCTCCCAACCGGTTTGTCGGCATCGGAGCACGGGACAACTTTCTGAATATCCCCCAGCAGACTCAGGTACCCCACCACCTATCTCCTTTCATCTTCATCCACACATTTCTCCTCCCCTTTCCTTCTCCTCCTCCTCTCTTTTTGTCTCCTTTTCTTCCTCTCATTCCCCTCTAAGAGTGTCACAGCATAGAACTGTGCTGAGGTGATGATACTCACTTTTCATGCACTCTTTCTGTGAGTATTGTCGTTTTTAAAGGACAAAGGGGGTTGTTTTTTTTTAGCATGTTATTTAGAACAGAGGCTCTGATTCAGAGGCAGTATTTATAGAATGGATTGGATCTGAATTGGCAACTGAGCTGAAATCTAAAGTTACCCAGGAAACATTTTGTTAAACTGCCATTGTGTTGGAAAGGCATACAGATATCATGCTAAAATTAAAGTTGACATGACATCCTTGGTTGTCCATTACTGCCACTTACATTGTTTAGGAAAATCAGGACCTATATATCAGTTCAACACAATTTATAAATATCTTTTACTGTGCCCTTATATCAATAGTGAAAATTTTGTGCTTGTTTGTATTGACACTTCTCACATATCAGTGTCACTAAAGTGCTTTCTGGTGAACAGCATAATGTGTTGTATACAGATATTGTTGGTCATGACTGTTTGCCCATCTGCAGTGACTCAAATGTTGCCCAAGTATCAAGGACTTTACTTTCAGTATTGGTTTACAGTGTCTGTACCGCAGTAGTTCCCCACAGTGGATGTAAGCAGTGCCAGCTAGTTTCAGCTCCAGCAGTATTGATTTATCTCTGCTAGGCCCCACAGTGTGTATTAGTGCAGTGTGTGAGGCCAGTAGTACACTACATTGTGGTTTCAGCTTTGGCTGTGCTCTGCCACTGGGCTGCAGTGTCTTGGGCCTCCTCCATCACCAACACAACTTTTCTCATTAGGGGCTAACCGCACCTGCCTGCAGCCAACTCAGCTCTCCTGTCCTCCCCACACATGGAAGCAATCTGCATTCCTCCTCTGCACTGCTCTGCTCGGCTGCTCCACTCCCCCAATCCATCAGCAGGCTTTCTCTTTCTCTCTCTCTCTCTCTCCCTCGCTTGCTCTCTCTCTCTCTCTCTCTCTCTCTCCCTCCCTCTCTCTCTCTCCTCCTGCTGCTCCCTCTAGTATTCCAGCCCCCCACCTGCACCACTCTCCCACAGATGTAGCCCTGGCACTGAGGGGACATCCAAACACCATCCAAATGTGTGTGAGTGCATATGCACGCACACACTTCAGCTCAGTGCCAAGGCTCTCGCCCCTCATTTTCTCCCCTAAAAAAAAAGGGCTTTTACAACAGCTTACATCTGCTCAAAACGCTTATTATGTCCTGCTACTGATTATCGAACATTATTGAAAAATATCCACTTTGAAAACTTGTGCTGAATTTGCAGCACGCACAGCGAGAACCTGGGCGTTAGTATCAACTGCTCCCAGCTAGCTGAGCCTAGTAGGTCAGTAACAGCCTCAGCCTGAGTGAGCAACAGAGGTCTCTGCCTATCCTGCTGTTCTCTGGCATATGGAGAGGTTCAGACTGTGGCCCTGCCAGCCTGCCTCACCGCCTGCTAGCCAGCTAGCCAAGACACAGGGAGAGAGAGGGAGACTCTCCCCAGCACTGGCAGGACGAGACGGAGAGAAAAGCTGGTCTGAGGAGCTCTCTGGTGGTTAGACCTAGGCCATGCAGGAAGAGAGAGGGAGATAGGAAGCGTGTGTGAAAAAGTAAGAGGGAGTGAGAGAAAGAGAGGGAAAAAGAGAGAGGGAGTTAGTTGAAGCTCGCTGCACTCCACAGTCACGTCCCGGCTGTCTGGTTGCCCGCAGCAACCAGACATGATGTCATAGGCAGTTGAACTTGGACTTGAAGGGGGGTAAGGGAGAGGGGGGTCACTTTCCACTGCCAAGGATTACATTGGGAGAGCCGGGGAAAGAGAGTGAGAGACACAGAGAGAGAGAGAGAGAGAGAGAGAGAAGGGGAGAGGGAAAGAGAAGGGGGTTAGGGGAAGTCGGAGCCAGGAGGAGGAGTTATTTGCAAACACCAAAGAATCATGGGTAGGAATGAGGGAGGTAGAGGTAGTGGAGGATAGAAGGGACGATGGGGCAGATGGGGGGGTGGGTGCTAAAACTTTCTTTGGGGCTTGCTAGAATGGAGGGACAACAGAGAGTTTGCTGTTAAGATGGGCAATTCGCTGCACTTCCCTGGGCCGAGAGCCTGTGGAATGTCAGCGAGAGCCAGAACAACTCAGCTTGTGCCAAACCCTCCACTCTGCCCTCTTATCAAACTGAGAAACTGGATCCCAGAAGTAGCCAGCCTCAATGGCTTTACAGTGAAGCCTGAGACCACTCTGCCCACAGACTAGAGACATATTAGGAGGATCGCCTTACATGTAAACTGGTAGCGCATGACAGAGCAGTTATAGTCTCATGTTTTGCTTATTGGAGAGCCACTCAGGCCGCTACGGAAACTGCTGTCCTACTGTTATTTGCAGCTTTAAAATCACACAAGTGTGTTTTTAATGAGTAAAAAGCTTGAGTCAGCCCTCTTAAAACAGCGAGTGGTAAAGTTGAGGTAATAACTTTGTCGGTGCTGTGTAGGACAGCTGAGCTCAGCAAGTACTGGAATTCAGAGGGAAGAAAAGACATAGATGGCCACCTAGTGGATGAATCTGTAGTGAGAGCAAATGTGATGCCTCAGGATTCGCTGTGTTAACTGCTGTTCTGTGTTCATGGTCATCCCCGGTATCCTCTACCACCTATATCTCCCTCATTCTTCCAAGTGTTAATTTTCTGTCATTGAAAAAAATTCATTGAAAGCCTTTTAGCCTTTTTTCAGTGTCTAACTTCATGGTTTTGCATTTATACATGTTCTAATTATGGCTGAACAATCAGTTGCAATATTATCAAATTTGCAATGTGATTAACTGCAATATCCAAATAGCAGGAGCTGCAGTTTTTATATAAAAGTAAAATGTGTGAAAAAATAAGATTGTAAATGACACATTGTGGTGCTACAGAGATGCTACAAAGGAAATATGTTTGAAATATGTTTGACCCCGTAAAAATCAAATTGGTTATTGGTGATTGTTTTGTTAAGTGAAAATGAAAATTATGATACAAATATTATAATTGTAGTTGCAATATCTGTCACAATATGAATTTTTATATTTTTCTGACCACCTCATTCAGCCTTAGTGCAATTCAATTTGACTGAATTGATCTGAATCCAAATCTACTGATATTGTTTAAAGACACGACTAATTTTTTCTTCTCTTTCTCTGTCTTTTTTTTCTCTTTCCCCAGTCCTGGTTCCTCTGACAAGGCCTCTCTGAATCAACAGCTAAAATTGTGTCATGAAAATTGGAAACAGAAAAAACAAACAAACATATACATCATCGCTGATTAAGAACAGACTGCTGACACTAAAAGGTCTTTCTCTCTCGCCGACACTATTCAAACTACTACTACAGAACCCTCCCCCGAACCCATCCCACCTGAAGAGGACTCCCACTTCAACACAATTTGAACAGGAACGTTCGACCCCCTCCCCGCCCCCCCTTTTACGCAGGAGGCTTCAATGAGATTGAGTGGACAGGCTCAGAATGCAAGGAGGAAGAGGAGGAAGAGGAAGATGAGGAACTGTCTCACACACACCGTACAATGTCAGAAAGCAAAACACAACATGGCAACCTGACAAATGACCAATTCTACATTTGTTGGTTCTTTTTTTATTATTATTATTATTTTTTTTTTTAATTTTCGCCACAATGAAACTCCATGCATTGGCTGGGAGATCCAAGTACATAAAAAAGAACACGAAATGGTAATGGTAGAGTCGGATGTGTTAAGTTGAAAAGATTTCCACCCAAATTGCACACCCTCATGTCTGTGTATTTTCTCCAAGCACTTGTCCTGCAGGTGCATGCCACCTCCACCCCACTCCTTCACCTCCCCCTCACCCCTTCACCTGTAGCACAGTGCTAGCCAGGGGCCAGGCCACACCCACAGCCTCATTCCCATCTGTCACCACACTCTACCGCTTGATTCGCTCAGCCCCGAACCGCTTCATTTCAGATTGGCCAATCATGGAGACACCATCCGATGGTGTGACATATGCACTAAAGTGGCTGGTCTTTGTTTACCTGTCAGGGCGTCCTGCTGTGAGAGAAGTGATAGCCATGAGCCGAGAGTGAGCGAGTGAACGCGCGACGGACAGTCATAACACTAACACTACTATGTGCTCTTTCGTCCCCTCACCTATGCACTATTTGAATTTAATAAGGGATGAACAGTATTGCACATCGATGGTCAGACAAGAGCGACTAGAGAAGTGAGTCAGGGCTGGCTGGCATTTACATGGGTGCGGCTGTGCTAACATTCAAGTCTAGGCCCTGAAACATGCAGCACATGCATGAGCATACAAACACACACACACACACACACATGCACATTAACACATTTACACACACATGCATACACACCATCCTCTCCAGAACAGTCTGTCACACAATCACTCATAATATCATCTTCTTATTATTCATAGGCATGGAATTTATTACAGTAATTGAATTACATTTAATTTACAGTAATGCACACACAGCACCAGCATCATATTATTAGGTTTCATTTTGTTTGTAGGTGTTTTCTTGCTTTTTTTTTTTCTTTTTTTCTTTTTGTTTGCCAGATTGGTTTTGGTTTTGTCTCACTTGGATTCCTTCATGTTTTAACCTTCTCTTGCATGTCATAACGCTTTCCTTAGTTTGCAGTAATACATTAAGTAGTCATGCTCAGATTTCATCTAACCGAACAGCAATCTCTCAAATCTCTCACAAACGACAGCACAGTAACGACAGTTCATCACGTACATCCCTTGCATTGCTTCACCCTGTATCCGTAGTCCAGTCACAGAAAAACCCAGAGGAACACACACACACATACACATACATAGACACACACTTGCACCACAGCACCACATAAAAATGCACACTAACACCACCAACACCCTGATATAAAGTAATAAAGGGAAGCCTTTATATTTGGTTCTCCAAAATGCCTTTGTTAATGGTTTTTCATTCACTTGAGATTTGTCATTTTAATTTGAGATATTTTTTCTATGTAAGTGTTCTCATTAAAATTGTTATTGGTATTATTTTCATCATGACACAATCTTTCCAAAAAACAAAAAACAAAAAAAAAAAGCCGACCTCACAAAATAACTGGACTGCCTAGCTGTTGGTTCTATTTTGCAGGGATAGTAAACAGGGCTGAGACCCTGTGCTCAGCCTCTCTAGTAACATTAGCTCTATGTACTAAAACCATATATCAAGACTATAACAATCTATGAAAGTGCCTCTGTATTCCCTTCATGCAATTAGTAATAAACTTGACTTCAGGTTCTGTTCCCACATATAAGCTAAAGCTACAGGGAATGGTAGCATCAGTGCATGTGGAAACCATTGGCCTAGGACAGATCTTTATAGAGGACTGCAAACCTTTTTTTGTAAAGACAGAGAGAGAGAGAGATCTTATACATATATATTTATGATATATGCTCCTTTTTAACTTTTACTAAATGAGCTGGTTGGCAGTCTAGTTATTTTCTGAACTCTCACCTGTCCCCACCCCACCCCATTTCAGTAACATGACTTCACTGTTACCAGTACGATTCAACGACACACGCCAACGCAATCTACAGCGCAGCATTCTGATACCAAGATGATCATGTCAAAAATCGACAGTAGATTTGAAGAAAAAAAAAAGTGTTTGTTTTTTGATGGAAAGTATTATTATTGAAAAATATGTGTCGATTGAGCCACGTGCAATGCATTGGGTAGATCATTGTGTTTGTCTGTTAGAGATTTTTAAGAAAGCTAAGAGAAAAGAGAAAAAAAAATCTATTTGTTTCAAGTCCATAAGCTCCGGGACTCTAAACTAGAGGGCCATGAAAAATCCTAGTCTTTGTAAGTTGGGGGTTATTTGTTTTTATTTCCTTTGTCTCTTTTTTAATGTTTTATGTGTAATCATTTGTTTATAAAAATGTGGGAGGGCTGAAGGAAAAAAAATTCTACACAACATCAAAAAAAAAATCCTATATCATGAGATAAAACTGGTGCTTTTACACTATAAAGTACATTCAAAACTATTATAAATGAATGGTAATGAACAAAATAACAGACCATTTAGGAAACAGCATTATTCCTCTCTCTATTTGTATTCTTCTATTTGTATTGAGTGGGGGGAGGGGTTCCTATTCCTTAAGGTTGTGACACAAAAGGCATTTTGGTTCAACCTTTAGAAAAAAGAAAAATAATCTATACTGTCAAGCCCCCGGAAAGCTAAATTCAGACACCTGTACACTGCCGAAAAACTCACCAGCAAAACAAAATTCAAAAGCATTCATTTTTAGCTCATACATTGGCATAAATCCACGACAAGGTCTTCCCTGTACTGCGGGAGACGCTTCATACCCAGAGATCTCTCCAGTGGCGATCGCGTTGTTTCGGAAAGCAGAGCTGGGTAACGCGGCTCAGCAGGTTGTGTCGGGCTGAGTTGCAGTATAGAAAGTGTCTTAGATTAGACTTTCACACACAGAAAGGCGTTTTAAAAAGTAGCCTAGAATCAGACAAAATATGAGGATCCCGTCTGAACCATTTGTAAACATGACAGCAAGGTGAGCCTCTCCCCTACCCCGGCCCCCACTCCCCTCCTCTGTAAATGACTCTTGAGTAGTGCTTGTGCTGTAGTGTATAGTTTCCCAGCAGTTAAAGGTTGTCCCTTAAAAGTGCCTTTTGTTCACAGACTCCATTTTGTAATCCAGATCGCCCCTTCGAAATGGCTTGAGGTAGCAGGTTGGCCCTGAGTGCCGTAACAAGGCAAAAGGTCGCCCTCACCCAGTGCTCAGGGCCAATTTTTTCCTCGGCCTTCGATAAGAATCCCCTCCATTGTACCTCCCCTATATCCTCTCTTCCTTTTCAAAGCCGTATATATATAGTACAAAAGGAAACTGGTGTGAATTAGTTCTTTACTTTTTATTGATAAATGATGAAAAAAAAAACTGAAAAGGCAAAAAAACTTGTTCTCGTTCAGCTCTTGCTTTTTTCTTCCCCTCTGTCTCCTCTGTCTGTTTTCTCTCTTAGACACTGGAGTAGTCTGTAACTGTGTGTCTGTCGCTCTCCGTCTCTCTCTCTCTTTCCTTCTCTCTCTCTCTCTCTCTTTCTTTCTCTCTCTCTCACTCTTTCTCTCTCTCTCTCTCTCTCTCTCTCTCTCTCTCTCTCTCCTCTCCTGCCCTCTCCGCTGTTGGAAGGGTTAAAAAAAATAATTGCAGAAAAACTTTTGTCTGAGCAGAATGCAGTTAGCTCACATGTTATTCTTGTCTGTATGCTTCACATTGTATTACCATACCCATCTCTTCAGCTTCTCCATTCAACAGCTAATGTAAGTGAACAAATTACGCTGACGGGCTTTTGGGGGTGTCCATGGGTGGGTTAAGAAGGGACAACAGGGGTTCAGGGGTTTGAGTCGAGGAGGTCTGTGGAGAAGATTGCGGGGTAGGGAGGGCTGGATGAAACGCTTAAGGATCTCCTCTTTGGGATGTTGGAACGGGGCTGCTCTGACAGGGTAAGAGTTTGCTCTTTTATTTTACTTATTTATTTTTGGTTTTGTTTTCCTTCCTTGTTTGTTTTTTTGTTTGTTTTTTTCCCCCTTTCCTTTTCATTTTGATTTTGTTTAATATTTGCTATCAGGGTAGGCTGTCGTTGAGGCTCTCTTTGAGGATGCCTTGGTCTGTAAATGAAAAGCTACAAGCACCTTATAACCGGACTCGTCCTGCATGAGGCTGAGAAAAGGGGACTTGCATCTCCTAGACACACACCCCAGTCCCATATCCATTCAAGTTGATCTTTTAAACTGAAGTATTATTGTAATAGTGGGTTTTACACAGTGAAACCCTCAGCAGTATTAGCCATTGACAACACACACAAACCGGCCACGAAAAAAGCCAGCATGAACCTGATCTCAGAAGAAGCCTCTTGGACTTTTGAAGGTTCAGGGAAGTCCTCCATTTTTCTCCCCTATCCACCTCATGCCGGGCTATCCGTGTCTCTGTTCTGTTGTTTTTCGTTCTGTTCTTTTTTTTTCATCTTATGCGTGTATGGTTAGTGGTGTAATAGGCAGCACCCTTAGGCCCCCTGACTCCCAGCTCTCCAACGCCTCTGTCTATGCCCTCAGTGCAGCGCCCCATGTCTTTGTGAGAACACCCCCAGAGCTCTAGGTGAAATGCATGTGTTAATTACAGTTTCTTTTCCATAAGAAGAAAAACACAGTTTGAGAAGAGCAGCACCTGATTGAATAAAAAAGGATGTTCTTGACTGTACCATCTTGCTGTGCCTTGTCCTTTTTTTTTCTAATGACAACTGACTGAATAAACAAGAGCCATTAATCTGTTCATGAGTTCAGGGGTTTTCAAACTTTAATGTTCTGGACCCTCATTTGAAGAGCTGTTAAATTGTTTAGATGCCACACTTTTAAGAAAGATAAACAGATTCAGAGTGGTGGGATTAAAACATAAAGTAACCACTGATACATAAGTTCATAAATTTAATGGGTTATAGTGAATTGAAATTGCTGAGGCCCCTAGGGGTCCCTGGACCCCAGTTTGAAAACCACTGAATGAGTTAATATTTCAGGGTCAATATATTTACACACCAGCGTGGCATCTTAAATTTATAAGGAATCACCGTAGTTTCACACAAGCTACTTTTTCTTCAATATGCAAATTATTCAGCACGTTGGGTGTGCATCTTATGGTCATTTTCACTTCCCTTTTTTGTAACAAATTGGTTATTTAGTCTAAAACTGCCAAAAATAATGACAAAAACTCATCAGAAGTGACCTATGTTCAACACTTATGTTCTCAAATTGTTTAGTCTGACCAGCAGCCAAAAACAAAAAAGTGTTGTATTTATAATGGTATGAACAAAGAAAACTTAAACAAATCTTAGCATCTTAGCTTGGCATTTTTACTTGTTAAATGACTAAAATAATTAATTTTCTGTTGATCGTTCAATCAACTAATCATTTCAAAACAACAGCAACATGCTCAAAATCTAATCGGATAAAGTGCTTTATAGTCTGAGGTTTGTATTCTTCTTGAGTTATTGTGTTGACAGAAATGTGCCGTCGTGATATAATGTCCTGAATACCACACAGCACTGTGATCAGACATGAAAATGGCTCCTCTCCAAATCCAATTCTTGAATTAACTGGTGAGGCAAACAGCATGCTTTTAATATTTTTATTTTGCATTGAAGCTTTTGGAATAACACACGACAATGACAGGCAACAAGAAACTGTAGTACCAAAAATTTCATTTGGTCTCAAAGTGCATCAAATATCAAGTATACAAAGTTGAGAAAAATAATGTTATGTGGGCCATCACACAACAGCATTTTAAAGCATCCTATTGCCAAATATTGCATCGTTTTCTAAAGTGATGCACTAGTGTTTGGTCCTAAGCATATAAAGCTATTTCTCCCTTTTTTTTTTTTTTAAATTAAAAAGAATTACAATAATTTCATACACATAATTATTTTCAATGGGAGAAAGCCATCTCCATGCTATACTTGGTATTAATTTGGTATTTGCATTTTAAAATTCTTGATGTGCAATGACTTCTAAAAATTGCAACTGACCAAATACATATAAATATGTAAATTATAGATAGAAGGACAGACAGACACATAGATAGATAGACAGATAGATTCTCAAAAGCATCCTTAATGAGAGAGTAATTAAGGTATACACCCAGTGCACAATATTAAGTACCTCAATGTACCAAGTTACATTGAGACAATTGTCAAGTAACACGTCTCAGGTCCGTCAGTCCTCTCCAGCCTGGTCCATCAGAGTGTTTACCGTCATGTCGGCCCTCTGTCCTGCGGCCCCTGCAGCTCCTTGAAGCTGGACAAGGTTTACCTGTTGTTAGTGGTGACAGTGAGAGGATCAGCGGCCTAACCCTAACCCAGTCACACTGATGCACACATAACAATGGTACCAGTTTATTATCTAAATTTCCAATTTTAAAAATTTTATCATCTGTGATTCAGATAAAGAATGTGAAAAGAAATATCTACATATTACTGTATCTACCTGTGAACCATTTTGAGCTTGTGGTGCTGGGTCAGTTTCCTGGACGGGACACTTTTTGTCCTCAGGACCAGAGGGACCGCCTGCTTGTCCTGGGAGCAGTGGAGGTGGAGAGGTGGTTTGAGGTTGCGCCTGTGGATCAGCTGCTGCCTGGTTGTAGAGAGATTTGTTAGTGATTGAACGTTTTCAAGGTGTTTAAAGAAGTATGTTTGGGAAGGGGGAGGGGGCATTTACCTGAATGCCATTTTGGGCGCCTAGTGCAGGACTTGTCTCCTGGACTGGGTGGTCCTCATCAAAAAAGTAGGGCATGGCCGCATGCTGAGGGACTGGTGGATCGCAGCGCCTAGGAGTCAGGGATACTTTCTGTGGAGGAAGGGGTGGTGGTGGAGGAGGAGCTGCAGCCTGGGTGCACAATATTACAATCTCTGTTTTAACCACCATGGCAGCTGATTTTGCTCAGGCCTAGGTCATAAACTTTTCCACACTTTTTTTTTTTTTCAATTAAAAAAAATTAATAATAAATAAAATAAAATAAAATAAAATAAACAGGTGATAGACTATTGTAAGCTGTAGGGCACCTTGGTTTAAAGAAAGCACTCCATTACCACCTCCGATATTACTACATGTTTTGCTATAGGCTAGTCTGTATAGCTAATAGACTGGCATTAATCTTAATAATTAATAGAAAAAATGATGCACTGCAGGCAGGCTAAATATGTCACATCAACAGAAGTGTACAGTCTGGGTATTGGAAATGACATATTATTTAAGGCCATATTTATTAATCTTACCATTTTTCAGCCGCGTGTTGTCACTCAAAGTCGAACAACAAACGGGATGCAAACAAACTTCACTGCAGGAAACACGTTTTTTTTTTTCCTCTAATACACAGCCTCGTTGTAGATAATGACTTCAATTTTTCTTTCATTCGTAAAAAAAAAATAAAAAATAAATAAAACCATTAATAATACGCTGTAAACCACTGTATTTGAACTTGACCCATTCGTAACACGCCACTCGACATCTGTGCTAATAGCAAAATAAAACTTCCCTGTTAACACTGTTGGTGACGTCATTTCCGCCTTGTAGTCTGTACTCTGTAAACAAAAGAAGCCAACAAGCAGACAGATACACCAAACCAGCTCGTTAAACACGGTTAAAAATCGGTGTCACCCGTCGTTTCGGCAGCCTCTGCACAGTGTGGCACCTATAGTTTCTTCCGCTCGACGTTTTGGTGAATGTTATCGCTTCTCCTGTCGACTCTCCGTCAATTTTTTTCCCTATGGAGTGACAACAAACTGCTCAGGCTAACTGCTAACGCTTAGCTAGCCGACGTTTAGCTTCGCCTATGCCACATCGCTCACACATTAGATAGCATTAAAACGAGCCGACTTACCTGAGTGTGCGACATCCTCAGAGCCGGAGTGGACTCTCTCATGGTGGTCTCAGTTCAATGGGGAACTGCCTGTCTTCGCAAGGTGCCGACGACCTGTCTCTGCTGAATGAGTCCGAGGGAGCCAGCCTTCCAGGAGAGCCGCCGCCGCCGTACCAGGTGCTCTGCCGGGGCTGAGGCAAAAATCGACCCCGGGGATTTCACCAGCATGTCACCAAGTTTACCAACTTGAGGAACAAAAAGTGTTATAGCCTTGGCAGCAATAGTCACATGTCATGGAGATGTCAAAACAAAACAAAACAAAACAAAAACCTGTCATTATTAGTTCTCTCTTACCAGGCGCATGGGTGTCCTTTTTTAAAATGGCACAAATCCAGTTGAAATAAGCCGCACAAACTGAATGAACTTCCATTATGATGTGAATGTTTTTAGCCGTGTTTACTCAGGGATAGTGGACTGAAGCTGCCTGCTCGTTCTTCATGCCAGTGAGCTGCCTAGTTTAACCCCAGTTCCCCTCTGTGTGATGCTGCCCAGCAACATCACCGAGAAAGTGCCTTTCCCAAGGGTAGCTGGGCAGTAGCTGCTGAGAGGAGGGAGTGTGTCTTCTTCCACTTTCCCTGTCAGGATTTTCGTGTCGAATCGAGGTCTCAAGCCCATCTATCTAACTTTTAGGTTTTGATTCCTCTGGCGTCCTCCAAATCCCTTTTTAATCCTTGCCTAACCAACATGTGAACCTGGAACTAAATTAACTAAATCTGCACTATCCCCAAGATATGGATGTCACCATACCTCATCCTGCACTCACTCCTTTATTTTAATACTTTGTATAACCATTTCAAAAGTAAATTGAAATTGTATGTTTTGCAGTTATATAAGCCTGTAGGCACTAGAATAACAATAGTGATGTTACATCAGCAACGTAGGCCTGTAGCCATCAAGTAGAAAACAAAGCATCAAAAAACACCAACAACAAAATCCAAATTTTAAATTAGAAATACTGCATGAAATTTCTGCAGCAAAAGGGAATACAATGGTATCGTTACGTGCTCTCACTTCGATTTTTATTCCAGTAAGCATCAGAGTAGCTTTAAGTGATGAGCAAATAGGTCAGAATGATGTTAGCATAACAGCAGAGTGATTGTGTGATTGAATTAGAGTGAGGTGTCGAGTTGCATTGATTCGACCCATACTTAAAACAGTAGCCTTGGTATCGTTTTTAAAATTTTGTCAATCATTAGCTAAGCTACCTAAGTATCTGTCCTTGTGATATCCCTCCCGTCTTGATAGATGACACGCTGGCTGTCCCCTGCCGTTTTCTTTCCCAGGAGCGTGCCCAAACAGTGCCAGTGTACCACCCCACCCCTGGTGAGAGCCGCCTGGCCAGCCAGCTGACCGAGGAGGAGCAGATCCGCATCGCCCAGCGCATCGGCCTCATCCAGCACCTGCCCAAAGGCATCTTCGACCCAGGCTCTGATCCCTCCGACAAGAAAGTTAAAGAGTGAGTCGTAACCCATGGCATAATCATATTAATAGCAAATATGAATAGTAGCAGACCTAATCACATTTTATGTGTTTTTAGGATTTACTGCATTTGATGTTAAATTTAACTGCAAGAAGGTATACACCCAGTGCGCAATATTAAATACAACACTGCTTAAATTTAGTCATAGTCTTACTCTTTAGTGAAATAACATTATAGTCTCCAAAAATACATATAATACAGTCGCTCCTAAGATCCTGTACAGCTTCTGTGTGTATTTGTGATTATGAAACATACACCTGCTTCATTATCAGTTTATTTGAATGTGATGTTTATTCTTCAGCTCTGCCTGGCTCAAAGGAGCTGTGCACCCCAAAATATAAATTATATCATCTTTCCATTCTGATGTTTGTACAACGGTGAAACACACAGAGTTAGTAGGAGTCCTATTCCTCAATAATAAGATTAAAATAAACTGATTAACTTCTGCTGTCATGATGGTACACCCTTTGTTCTTGTCATAAGATTTCATAAGATTTACAATGGTTGTGGATAATCCTTTTCCATTCTGTTCATTATGGTATAAGTTGACCTACATGTGCGTGAAAATGTGTAAAAGTGGTTGGTATGTTATTTTACCAGACCATATTTAAATTTTATTTATCTTTGGACTTCAATAACTGAGGGCTTAATGTCTGTTTCTCCTATAGATGTGTGATCTGCATGATGGATTTTGAGTATGGGGATCCTGTTCGGTTCTTACCCTGCCTTCACATCTACCACGTGGACTGCATTGACCCCTGGCTGATGCGTTCCTTCACCTGCCCCTCTTGCATGGAGCCTGTAGACGCAGCCCTGCTGTCCACCTATGAAACCAACTGAGCAGTAGCCCATGTCGGCTGCTCCGGCCTAGAAAAAAAAAATGCATCTTTTTAGCCCAAGCTGTCCTAGCTCAAGACAGGTAGCCGTGAAGAGGTGCCACTACACAGATGCTCAGAGGGTGTTTTAGGGTACAGACAGCTGCAGAAAACAGTGGGCTGTAGTACATTTCTTAGGTGTGATATGGTTGTATTTGGGCTTTGGAAGATCTCTGCTTTCTACACTAGGAGAACGTGCCAAATCAATACTATATGAAGGAAACATAGAAAGCTATACAGTTATTATAGTAGAAAATACTACATATTGATCTCACTTTTGGATGACTGCCTGTCAGTTGTAACTTGTGATTTTCATGGTAGTTAAATGCATGTGACCAATGTCATTTACTTCCCCCACTATCAGCCCCCGTCCAGACCTAATGTGCAATATGTAATATTAATAGAAAAGTGCAAGGAAACTGTGTTGATTCAGTGGTAACCTCTTCTCTGACCAGACCACAGAAGTCAGAAAGCAGATATTGTCCTCTTTCAAAGGCATCCATTGCCTTGAATGTTTCTAAATCATAGGGCTCTTTACTGGAATGCAGTTAATAAATCTGTAGAAAAATATGCCATGAGGTCTCATTGCCATGTTTACACCACCTTGTGGAGAAATGGCATCATTAGAGCTTTAGAAGAGAATTTAGATTCATTTGTTGTTTTATGGGTAGGCTTTTTGTTTAGTTGGCTCTACTGCAGTTACCCTTCTAAGCTGCTTTTATAAAGGTGGGTCTATTTTTTGACTTTCCATTATGTCGATCCTCTCCTTTGCCATGGGTTCGTGCTCTCTACTTCAAGTTGATGTCAATCATGAGAGTGTCGTGTTTGATTTGTTCATGTTTTTTGACAGCGACATATACAATGACAAATATGCTGTGCAATCCCCCTCAAAGCACCTTGGGATACCCCTCTTTTGGCACTCTGTAGCTTATAGACATTGTAGATGATTGTGTGTGTGGGAGTGTGTGTGTGTGTGTGTGTGTGTGTGTGTTTTAGGGGGAGGGTGGGTAGGTAGAGATTGACAAGTAAGCTTACATTTTGAATTAATTCTGTCAGTTGTTGTAGGCGTAGTTGTAGTTGCCTCTGTTTTCTGTTGTAAAGTTGTTGGATCTCGTGTTGATGGCCTCTCTATGGCAAGTGATACGTTTCCAGAGCTCTGGGGTCTGGAATAGCAAAATGCTTTCAGCTTTTGAAATGAGATTCGTTCTATCTGATACTGACTGAGTAATGTATAGCACAAACAAGTAAAATTGTGAAAGATAAGCTGCAGCACTAGAATGGAATGAATTCTGAATGTAAAGTAACAGCATTATTTCAGCTTTTTCCAAACTTGGGCCGTGTAAGTGACAGTTAAGAGGACAGTTCTGATCTACTCAGGCTGCTGTGCCTTTTAAGGTTGAAGTAAGCCAACTCCTGTGAAGTACAATCATTTCTGATACATTTAACTTTTATTTTATTTTATTTTTTTTGTTGTTTTAGTTGTCCTCCAGGGGGAGACGGATAATTAGATACCAGCACTGTGCTGATTTGTTTGTCACATAATAAGAAACAGGCCGAGAACGAAGCCAGAAGTTTCCTCTGGTTGCTGTTACAATCATTTTGTCTTTTATTTTGTAATGTGTGCAAGCAGGGCACAGCTTTTAGGAGAATCCTCAAACCACAATAAAGGTGGATACCAAATTCTACACGAGTGTAATGTGTGTCCTTATTATGGTAAAAGGCATAGAAGTCACTGTAGGTGAGATTTCTTTTGAGTTGCAATAGACTTAATTCAATCATTATTTATCAAATTGGCTCTACTTTAAACTACAAGCAGCCCAGTGTTAATTAAACTAGGATAGGATAAGGTCATATAAACACTTGACACACCCCCCCCCCCCCCCCCCCCCCCCCCCCACACACACACACCCACCCACCCACCCCTTTACATATGTTGTATTTTAACAACTCTGATGACCTTAAAATCAGCTTCAGTCCACTTATTTGTCAGTAATTATAATACAAAAATGCTGCAGACCAAACAGGTAGGCCAAGTGGATAGTGCCATAGAGGGAGAATATCAGATAAAAGTTGATGGAGCAGAAATAAAGTCAGGTGTTAATTTGCTTACCATGTGAAGCTGGAAAAATTATCTGCACATCCTGCCTGGTGCTGGTAAAGGATTTTTAAAAAAAAAAAATGAACTGATTAATAGAATAGCCACACAACAGCATGCTGCTCCAAAATACTCATATTGCGAATACACAGTTAAGACCTCAGCTGGGCTTCAAGGTTGAAACGGTGTATTTACAATAAATATTTTGGAGCTGCATGCTGTTGTGCAGATATTCTACATTAATCAGCTTTCTTATTAAAACAATGTAACTGACAGATTCCACAGAGAGCAGTTTGACACGGTGTTTCTGGAATTTATTTTCATCACGCCTGACTGTATACATGTGTATGTGCTTCAGCAGATGTTAGCCTGATGCAGAGAAGGTGTGGGGGCGTTATCCATCATGAGGTTAAATGTTTTCTAGCAATAGTGTTTGATCTTATGAACAGTGACTCTTCACCGGTGTGTGACCAGATGTAACTGCAAGAGATGCAAACCAGCTTCCAATGGTTCTGTGGTCCAGACAAAGCTGCTGGATGTAGCCCAACATGTCTGAGATTGCAGTGTTGAACGACCAAAGGTGTAAAGGTAGCTAACAATTTCACCAATTTATTCTGGCCGTTTGAGTATGAGTGCTAATGTTTTGGCCTCGTGGCCTTCATCAGAGCATGAGATTAGTCTATCTTGTCCTGAAGATCTCTGCATGTCACCTTTTTACCTTTGGGTATTTTAACGCCGGAACTTCTGATTTTGGTTTAGCACCACAAAAAAATAAATGAATAAATAAAATACTGGGAAGGCACATCCTCTCAAACATCTAACATCAATGATTGCACTTTGTACCTATTTGTAAAGACCTGTTATAATTTGATGAAAATTATTGGAAGCCAGGACACACCAGTGAACCAGAAGGCTTGTAACCAGGGCTTTGAAGACCAGGAAGCAGTAAGCAGGAATCATCGGCTGGTCTGGGGCCAGATGACCAGCAGGCAGAAAACTAGGGGCCAAAAGACGAGCAGAAATGGAAACCAGATGGACCCCAATAATCTGCAAACAGTGTGTCATAAAGATTAGGGAGAAAATAGAATTACATGGGTGAGGAAACTCGGAGAGACCAGAATGCCAGAGACAACCAAGAGAAACTAGTCTTACCCAGAAGATGATGTGAGAAAGAGTGAGCATTTTACAAGTGGGTGTGTGAACGAACCCACCTGCTGTGTCCACATTATTATGGGGACCATAATGAGAACGATGGAGTGAAGCCATACTTCACAAAATTGAGCAAAAAAAAAAAAAAAAAAAATCCCAAAACAATGTGGCAGTAAATGTACCTAATACCGCAGGGGTTGTTTATAATATTGTTTGTACTAAAATGGTGTTTTGTAGTTATTATGCCCTGATTCCCTGCCCCAGGGGTCCCTTTTCTCTGTAATTACCCAGTTTCAATTACACAGCGAATCCCCCAGTGTGTGTATGTTCTAGCATCAGTTAAATGCCATTGAAGCGTTGTTCAAGAGCCATTAATCATTACTGTGGCTGTTATGCTGCTGCTTCTCCATGGTGAGTACTTTTTTTTTTTTATACTTTATCATGTGCCTTTTTATTTTGTTGTACCTCAGAGAGGCTGAGTTTGAATATCTTGCTTGGGCTTTTCTTGGAAGATCATATATTGTTTTTGACCTTTGAAGCTAAATTTGTTGCATAAAGCCACACAATCTCTTTATGAGTACACAGGGATCTTTTGTTTGTAATATTCACTCTCCTGCACAGATGGGAGTGATAATGGTTTGCAAAGATAGTGCTAACCAGCTGAAACATTAAACTACAGTTAGAAGGAGGTATTCACCTGCATCATGAGAGGTTTAGTCAGGTCAGAGAGTGATGTGTTGTTTTGCGAACGCAGATAGGAAACACGTCATAGCAGATGTAAATGGTGGCTGGACAAAAGTGGTTCTGTTTTGATGGGTGTGAACATGACTTCAACCGATTGCTTCATTTCCAAATATCTCGCATGACGCTACTCCCTTTTCTTTTGTGAAATTACAGTAAACACTTGTTACTTTTCTGAGTGTACTTCTCTATTTCACATTTCCACATCAATTGTCAACCCAGTGCTTCAGCCCCAAATTTGTCATCTGCATCAGTGCAGTTGATAAACACAAAGCTTTTGGAGGAGGATTCAATGAACCCAAAACTGGTGAAGTATTTTTAACAGGGGATTTAATTAAAAAAAGGAGACATATTTACATTATGTACACACAGTTTTGAATCTAAATATTGCACATGGCATTGGTTACTACACAGAGGCTGTCTGGCAGTATTACAGTGGAAAATCAGGAACAGTGATAAAATTCAAAAATTACAGAATTTTCACTTTCTTCCCTCAGACATGAAAATATATTATAAACAGGTTTTCTCAGTTAACATTACATACAGTATTTGACAAAACATATAGTATTTGACATTTATAGACACAGGCATCATTCAAGATCTTCAGTTGGGGTCTTCAATGTTATAAATATAAAGCTGTTAAAAGTTTTTTTTTTTTTTTTTTTAAGTTCTCTAAAATGCATAGATTCCCATGCTGACTGTGGCCAGAGCCACGAAGAGTCCGACGACCATCCTGAGGAGTGGGGCGGCGCTGATCATACTGCTGGGGATCTGGAGTGTCTTGGCCAGCGTGGAATCCCCTGCGAAAGGACAGGCGTTAGTTAAAAGTGATAGAGAAATGTACAAAAACACCAATGGCATACTATTGACCTGAGTTATTTTGTATACTTCTTCTTCTTATCTATTTGTCTTACCATTAGTCAGTTTGGACTGTGCCGTGCGACTCTGCATCTCGCTCTCTGTCTGAGTGACATTCAGCATCTTCTGCAAATCATCAAACACCTGCAAAACAAAAACAAAAGCAACAATCCATCAGTCACTTATTTTATGTCATGCATCAATAAGCACCCACAAAAGCAAAAAATAAGATCTACTCACTGCTCTGAAAAGTAATTAATTTCTGCTGAAAGCCTGACAAAGCCTGAGGTCTTGGAACATTGACGAAATACCACAAACAAAGAAAAGGCAGCAGCTCACCAGAATCCACTGTTAACGGCTTAACCGTGAAAGCAGTTTTATTGTGAAAAGACAAGCTTTTGATCAAGACATCATGTCAAAACGATAAATCTTGTCATTTAACAATAAAATAGTGCTTTTGCAATTAAACTGTTAGAGTGGATTGCCACCTTTGTGGAACTTCTATGTGCATGACTTCATGGCAAACACTCCTATCCTAAAAAAACCCCACAATTTAACTACTTGGGGTTGCTCATTTTTCCTAAACAGCTAACACTTATTTGCTCTTCGCTCTCTTCCTCCACCCTGCTCTCTGTCCAAACATCCTCCCTCCTTACCTGGATGTTAAACTCGAAGGCTCTGACGGCCTCCTCCAGCACGCTGTTCCTCTCCTCCTCTGTCAGCTCAATGCTGTTCATCCTGCTGCGGTAAAGCTGTTTGAACAGGTTGGGACTGGAGACACCAGGGAAGGAGAAGAACGACAGGCCCTCGCCATTCTTCAGCCCCAGGGACTTCTGGGTGATTCGGCCCAGGACCTGCCCACCCGACAGGTCACCGAGGTACCGGGTGTAAGCATGGGCCACCAGGAATTCAGGGTTTTCTTTGCCAATCTGAACATGAGAAAAATGAGGAGTGTTACTTCAACATAAGAAGCTACGCCAAATAAAATGGCACAGGAGGAGTAAATCACCTGTGCATGTTCAAGTCTTTTATAAGTGCAACACAATTAAGTTGAAACATGCCTGTCTTAGTCTGTGTGAGTATCTTTTAGTGGCCGCAGGGATAACAATCCTCTCTCTCCAGTCCTGGCCATAGAAGTGCTCCAGGTCTTTCTCGATGGGCTCCAGCCTCGCCAGTTCAGCAGGGAAGTAAATGGGAGCAACAGCAGGGTGGTCGCAGTTCCTGTCCAGCTCTTCCTCCAAGGCCTGGTAGATCTCATACAGTGAGCACAGAAGGAGCTGAGGAGGGGAAAGACGAGGAGAGTCAGTGTTAGTCCTACTGCAGTCAGCACACACATAGAGGCAGCTAGCCTTGCATACCAAAGGGAACTAAAGCAAAGCTCAAAAAAAGGCGCAAGAAGTGCATGGAGTGTCAGCTGAACGTCACTTTAGTTGGATCTGCAGTGCACTGTAATACCTTGTACTGTGCCAGTGTGACTTGTCCCCTCTGGTAGCTCAACATCAGCTCTGTGTTCTCTGCCCTGACGTGGCTCTCCTTCGTCACCATTTTGATTTGCTCTGACAGATCCCTGTAAGAGAGGAAGTGGATAATGTTCATCACAGCCGGCTTGAGTTAGGATGCATTAGTAGTAGATGATGTCTGACCAAAGCAATCTGACCATGTTCAAGTTCAGGTTCAAGTCCAAGTTCAAGTTCAAGTTCAAGTTTATTTAGAGCCCTTAATCACTGTTACAGTCTCAAAGGGCTTTGCAAACCCACAGTTTATAGAAAACAGAACAACACACCCTGACCCAAGCCATTACAGCGGACAAGAAAAAACTCCCACAAAACCCCAGAAGCCATGATCAAGTTCACGGTCGTCATGCTGAATCAATGGCAGAAAATAATGAAGGGTAAAAGAGGGAATCATTAAAGAGTCATAATGTAGACAAACGTATAGGGCAAATGCTTGCATATTAAGTCCAAAGTGCAGAAAATACATTATATGTAGCGCGGCACCTATAGATGCTTATCTATTGTACATTAGGTGACAGGTGCCACTGATAAATTTCTGCAAGTGCAGACAGAAAACCGAGCACAGACAGTACAAGAGACCTAGTTTTGCATGCACAGCATTTATGTAGCGGTGCTTGTAAATGCAGTCATAGCAGAGATTAATAGATTTGAACATGCACATGTGAATCACACTTTCTAACACTTATTTGTCCTAATTAACTCCAAGACATTCAAGAAAAAAACTCATGATCAACTTCCAATTTGAACATTTAGATTATTAAACACCAAGTACTCCAGATCCATGTCATGGAGAGATATTACAGTGAGCAGAGATTAATGGTGAATGGTTCCAACCTGTCAGTCATCTGCTCTGCGGCTGTCTTTGTCTTCCTCTCTGTCTCCATCTCTGCGTCTGAAAAAAAGACAGACTTCAGAAACGTGCACTTACAGTACATATAACACCTTATAAAGTGATCACAAACACCACATAGCGATCGAGTTAGTGTAAAAAGGAAAAAAGAGGATATATGAATTTCACAATATCAAAAAAAGTAGCATGTCACATGTTTGGTTTCACTCACCAGTTATAATGAAGTCCTGTAAGTTTGGTAGTTTGGTATACAGTATGTCCACAGTGATCCACTGTTCTTTGTCTCTGGATGCTCAGTTTGTGCTCTGTGTACCCCTTCAGTGACTCTCTCTCTTTTATACAATCCCCTGTCTCCTCCCTCTCTGCCAGCTGAATGAAAACAGGAAGCAGCTTGGGCTGACTCAACATCTCCATTTGGAACACCGCAGGAGGAGGGACCTCAGCTAAACATGACGCAGCAACATCAGCTGAAATAGAAAAGAACAGTTGGGAGGGACCAGAAGTTAACATGATGCAGCAACTTTGGGAACAACCTAGGGTATGTTCAGACAGCTAGTAGAAAGTGGCCTAAATCTGATTTTTTCCCCCCACAAATGTGACACAGATCTTCTTTTTATGCCAGTGTGAAGAGCAAAAAACACACTGAATATGACATTTTTCGATTCTAATTTGGGCCACTTTCATATGTGGTCCTAAATCAGATACATATCACATGCAAAGATGAATGTGAACAGTCAAGGCAAAAAGATTACAAAAAGGAAAAATCAGAACTGGGTCATTTTCAATCACTGTGTGAACATAGGCAGGTTGAAAAGTGGCGAGGGAGGGATTATGGGGCTTAGCATGATCAAGCAACTTTAGGAATGCCACGGGACACCAGCAGGAGGAGGGACCTCAGCTAAACATGACATGGCAACAGCAGCAGAAATAGGAGAAGAGTAGGGAGAGACCAAGAGTTAACATGACACAGCAACTTTGGGATCAACTTAGAAAAGTGGTGAGGGAGGGACTATGGGACTTGGCATGATCAAGCAACTTTAGGAAAGCCATGGGACAGCGGCAGGAGGAGGGGTGAGAGCTAAACATGACAGTGCAACGAGACAAGAGGAGGAACCACAAGTCCTGACAAACATGAAACTGCAGATAGGGCAATGCTGAAATAGTGACTGGTGGAATCAAATAACAATCACAACTCTGTTATGGAAAGGAAAGCACAAGAGCAGTTTCACACATTTTTCTTGAGATACATTCCTAAACAAGTTCAACCAGTGGCCTACGTGAAGATATACTGATAAGGTATTGTTAGTCATATGAAACAAAAGTGAACTCCCAGTTTCAGCAGAACAAACCCTAGAATCCTATGATCCCTCTGTATTAAAAACGGAAATGCTGTTTCGTATCTTTCACTGCCAAGTTCAGCTATGTTTAAATAAAATTAATCATACCCACAGCTTTTTTTTTGTATCAGTGTGTCAAGGTGTTGATTCAAAATGACAAAATACCACTATGTTTGCTGGAAAATACTAGTGTTCCACTTGATGGAAATGCAAACTGCCATAGTCTTTAGAACTAATCAGAGACAACAGGGCAGCACTTAAAACAGGCCATACCTAAAAAATGAATAATACTGCCATTTGCTTTATTTATATCCTGCTGTCAAGGGACCTTAGAGCATTGTCATAATTCTGCACTGATTCTGAGTAATTTCCTCAACAACTGGTAAGGTTTGGCCACACAATGTGTAGGTGGTGACACAAACAATTTGCAGTCTATTGTTGGAGGGGAAAAAGTCTGTGAGAAACTCCCTGGAAAGAATGATGTTTCCAAATCATAGACTTGCAATAGAAACTTATCTAATCTATCTAATCTCTGCTAGCCAGCATAATATTGTGTCACCTAGAAAACCTGCACATCTGCTCCAAGTCAGCAGCATGGGGTTAAGTGGTCGTAAAAAAGCATGAGCACAGGACAACTGGCTGTTAAATGGGTTACCTAACGATAATTCGAGTTAACGTGAATCAGCAAACTGAGACTAAACGTGAATCAGCAGCACATGCTCAGCTGTAGTCGAGCCCGTCGGTGAAAGAGACGCCCTCGGCTTGTTATTAAGGTTCATTTTAAAGTTCTTGGACGTAAATGTAGGTCATGTTTGAGTTGATCCATTTCACATAGTTTTTGTGTGTCCCGAGTTGGTCGCTGCAGGGATCCCGTCCGCGCTCCCTGTGCGCGTCCCAGCGCCCAGCAATCTTTGACCCCTCCACATGGCAGAAGATTGTTTTTCCATAGTCAGCGTGTTGTCCAAAGGCCTCACCTGTTTGTTTTGAGGCGCTGCTTTGAAAACCTTTAGTTTCATAGTGGCGCAGATGCTGACTTTTGCTGTGTATTATTCATAAAGCCTGCTTATTCGCGTCTAAGTAAGGTTTTGTTTGTTGTTGTGTTTCTTTTTACATGCGCTAACATCAGGTCTCGTTCATGCATGACGCTTCCTGACCTAAATCTTAATACATTTGCGAGTGGCTACGCACAAATATGTGACTGATGTGAACTATAATAAGTTACGAGAGACGATGATGATCACCAGCTACAGCTTGTCATTTACCTCATCACCAGGTGTTGCTGTCTTTATTCCCCTAAATGCCAGCAGACATTCCCTGCAGAAGAGCAGATGGATGGGGAGGTGGGCCTTGTGACCGGACGTGTCCAGAGAGAGAGAAAAAGATCCTACAAAGACTTTCTGGTTGATGTGGAGGACCTGGAGGAGTCAGATGATGAAGACTACAGTACCAAAAAACTGTACAAGGTAGTCATTGGATGCTGTGTGATGACAAACGGAGCACTGATGGATGATGATTTTTTGTAGATAGGTGGTGACTAGATGGATGTATTGTTTGGTAGATTGCTTGAAAGAATGACCAACTTTTTTTTTTCTACACCTAGTTTGCATCCCTGATCTTTGTGATGGGAAACATCATTAAGTATTGTCAAGGTGTGATGGTTTTCTTTCACTTTTTTTCAGGAACCAAAGGGCTTGCACAAGAAGAAAAGGCAACACTCTGGTAAGGAGCATTTGACATGTTAAGGTGGCATGTGTTTGCTGTTGATGTAATTCATGATAACTACACCCTAACCCACGACAGCCACACTTGATCAGTGTAGAAATCACGAGAAGTTGTTATATTGTGACTCTCATTTGTCCCTCATGGATGTAAAATTATATTTAAGTGCTTAACAGTGTGATAGCTGGGTTTACTTCAAATCATGTTAAAGCAAAATTAAACTAGAGTGAAGGGTTGTGTAGTTAACCGGGTGAAATGTCACTCCACATGGCGGTGAAATATCCTCAGTATTTGCACTCTGTGCTCCTGGGCTGCTAATCCAGAATAATGTATTTGAGTCTGTCCATTCACTTTCACTGCACTTCACAGCAAAATGGGCCCCCAAATAACACTTTTTAAGCAAAGGATCAAACATGAACAAAGCGGATTATGCCAATATAAAAATATAGTCCCGGTATCCATTTTTTGAGGAAATTAAACAGCCTTTTTCTTGTTATTGTCCTGTTGGAATTATAAAATTAGATCTGGCTGGTATTCTCATAGTAGCCTCGTGCCAGAAAAAACAACCTGATTGCCCTTTGACCATCAATTGTAATGTCATGAAAAATGGGTACTGGGATTTGATTTTTATGTTGCATAACCATGTTTGTTTGTGTTTGTTTATGTGCTAAAAGTGTTATTTTGGGACCTGGTACATACTGTGCTTGCAACCCAGGGGTACATGAAGCAACTAAGGAAGGTATTTCACCACCATGTGGGGTCAAAATTGAACTTCAATTTTGCTGTAAATTAAGTGAGCATTCCATTTCCAGTTGTCTGGTATACTCAGCTTTCCACTGCAACCCTGTTTTCATGAGATTGATGTGATAAATTAAAGGAGGTAAAAGCTAACAGTTTATTAAGCAAATGTCCCTGGTCATCAGGATAATTAAAATGCCTACTTGATACCTTTATCATAATGACCCATTGCAGATAATAGCGGAGTTGGGTCTGGACCCTATGGTGTAACGTCTCCTGGCTTCCTGCCTGTCTATCCAGTCTATGTAACACAAGGCCAATGGAGACAGACGGCACTAGAAGAGGTGACAGAATGCATGGGATGAAGAAGAATAAGAGCTCAAGTACATTTTGCTCATCAGATGAAGTTTGTCAGGGCACTGTTGTTGTTTGACAGAAAGAGAAACTGTGAATTATTATTACTGTGAATTATTCTTATTGTTGAGGATGGATTTAAACTGTGTCTGGGATATTATTCTCACACTGATGAGATGACTAATTAGGCCTTCTCTCACTGTGTCACCGTTAACTAGAATGGTACCCAAGACAATTTGCTGCATTCGGGTTGTACAGCAGAGGGCAGCATTGATCAGGTAATCACTTAGTGGGTTCATTTTTTTAAAGTTATTTTTTTGATGTCAATTTAGCCATCCAGTATCTTTTTCTACCTTTCTACTCCTCCCAGGTAAATCATAGTCCCATTGTGGAGTACTGGGTCCATCTAAATGACCAGCAGGATACAGCGGACTGTCCCCTGACCGACCTCATCCCCTCCGCTGCAAGTCCAGTAACCTGCAGACCTCACCCATTCATATCCACTCCTAATTCAGTGACTGATATTGCCAGTACAGTGAGTTTCATAAGTAGTCCAGTGATATCTACTTCTAGCTCCATGGCTGACATGGCTAGTCCCACCAGCTCTGTGTGTAGTCCCCCAAGTTCAGCCTCAGACACCCCGAGATCTACATCCAGGGGTCCCAGTTGCTCTGACTTGGATCCCATCAACGCTGCTGCTCACCTTCACCTCCTGGGAGAATCTTTGTCTCTCATTGGACAGCAGCTTCAGGAGACAAATGTGAGTGGAATCAAAGAATGTAGAAAAACTGCATTTTGTTAATGTCTAGCCAAAAAAAAATTAAGTAACGAAAAACATGTAGCTTGTTATAACATAAACACTAGGAAGGCCAGTTGCTTTTGGGCGGGCAGGAAGCCATCAACCGATCATTCCTCAGGTTTCCTTGCAAGATTTTGAAATTTTGAAGTACTGGTTTGTACAGAAAATAGGCCTGGGAAAAGTTATGCAAAGACAAGACAATGGAAATGACTGTCGAGCTGTCATGAAGTCCATAATGTGAGAAACAGGCTAAAAACCTGAGGCACTCTAATTGTGGGGAAAAAAAATTAAAAAGTGTTTTTATTTTTATTCAGCATGGGATAAGAATCAACATGTTTCAACTACATCGTCCTCATCAGGCTGAAAACTGTCCTAGATGTGGTGCTGATGTGGAATCATAAAGATGACATGTTTCAACACCGTCTTCATGAGGGTGTGAACCTTCATGAAGACGATGTTGTAAAAACACGTTGCTTGTTATTCCATGCTTAATAAAGGATTTTTACTTTTTTTCCACAATCAGAGCGCCTTGGATTTTTTCAACTTCTTGTTTCTCTTCTAATTAAAACCTGCCTCAGGCTAGTGCTTTGGCTGCTGGGACTCCTACTCACTCATTGGCTACACTGACACTTCAGTCAGCATAAGCATCAGTGCCAGTGGCTGATAAATTGCTTTAAATTAAAAAAAAAAAAAAAAAGCTTGAAGGTTTTGGACAGACATAAGTGAATTTAATATCCCCTATGACCACAATCCTCCTATTAGTTGTAGAAGGGCATGGCTAATTTTTGCCTCATGGTAACATGCCGCATATGTACTGATCTGTTCACTGCATTATGGATTCACAGTAAACAGTATATACCCCTCACTGTCTGTCTCTGCAGAAGATGGCATGTGTGTCTGGTAGCCTGTCTCTGCTCTTGGACTCTCTGCTGTGTGCCCTGGCTCCTCTAGTCTGCCTCACCTCACAGATACAAGAGCTGAGGCTCTGCACACAGCACACACTGGTGAGAGAAGCAGCCACTTGGCAGTGTACATACAGGCACTGTGCAGTGATCCATGCATGCACATATACATATGACCATAATACATGGTCCAAGGATTGTTGTGAAAATATGTGATTTAAGACGAGACATATTTTCATGTCCCTTTTTTTCCCTTTTAAGGCTGACACTCTGGAGAATATTGCCTATGTGATGCCTGGGCTGTGATGACGAAGACCCTGTCTGCACACAGCAAGTTATAAAATCCTCAAAGACACTTAAGATTAGATTAGTCTTTTGGAAAAGAGGCATTTTGTTCCAAAAAGAGAATGACTGAAGCTAGTCGTCAGATTTTTTTTGTTTGCTTTTTTTGCACTATGTACTCCACCTGGTGATAGGTATGTTGATATAAATGTGCTAATAATGCATACATGTAAGATAAAGAGTTCACATCTTTGTATTGGTTGTTGTATCAGTAGAAATACTTTATTGGTTATATGCACACCACATTATTAAACTTTGTTGGACTCATTGGAATCTAATAGATCATCATTCCCTTTGTCAATCTATGTCATTAGATAGTAAGTAAGTAAGTACACTTTATTAATCCCACAAGGGGAAATTCCAACACAGGAAGTACAGGCTGGATTTTTCTGGTTTATGTTAAATCATCAAGTATTTCCTAGATGTGGTGCCAATGTAGAATCAGTTTTGCCTTTTAGTTTGAATGTGAATCTCTGTTCGGTGAAGCCAGACCTCAAGATCTGAAAAGGTTTGGTAGAAAATAGGTCGTCGTGTGTGAAAAACAACTGAAGCTGAGTCTTGAGGCCAGTGGTAAAGTTCAAAGCTCAGCAGAATGTTGTACACACAACACAGGCAGAGTGAGATTCCACTCTAATTTGGTCTGTGGCATAACGCTTAGCATTGTAAAAGTGCTTTTTTTTTTATGTGTGTCACACTTTTAGCCCTGATCGGCCATGACAGCACTGTCTTGTGCACTGTCTATGTTTTTATAGATCAGGTAGTAACCATAGTTGCCAGCCAGGTAGTAACCATCTGATCAGCCTGAGCCTGAAAGGCAACCCCTGCAGCTCTGGCAGTGCCTCCGTGGGTGTGGTGAGTGAAATTTAGGCTGTATGATTCACATGTGCCCCAGGATACATCTCCTCCACCCCATCATGGAATGCTCAGCAGTCTGCACACAAAGGAGGCTGTTGCGCACTCCACAAAAATGAACGTGTGAATGTGTGAATGTGTTTATGTGTGCGATAGAGGTAGAGAGTTGGGAGTGGCTAGAGAGGCTGCTCCCCAAGACTGTGAAACACACCTGTTGAGGCAGTTTAGATGAAGCAAGGAGCTAGTTGGGATTGGATACTTCCTATTACAAGCTAAGTACACTGAAGGAAGTTTTCTGGAAGAGAGACATACACCTGACGCGAGATCTGAAATAGAGAAGACTTGAAAGTGCGTAGCCTAAAGCCCCTCCACAGTCGAGTAAGTATTTTTTGGATGGATTGAATAATGCTAATGCTGCAGCTATGTTTTACTTTTTTATATTAGAAAAAAGAATGTGAATTATGAGTGACCGTGCACTTCTTTCGGACTAAGATGATTAGCACTAGGCCTACACCATAATATTAACCCATGTATAGGATGTGCACTTTACAGCACATTTGTACCAACTGTTTCTGAGTGTTGAGTCTGGACAAGTAGCTGTCAGCGTTATGTCACACTTAAGCTGCTCTGATAGATCATAGATTATGTGAAATTTAGAGGCCACCACCCAGTTACACTTCATGCTGTCAGTATCCGGGTTTTAGACTGGACTGGCAACTTTGAGTCTCACTTTAATATGTGTGTGTGTGTTTTAATGTGTTTAGACTGTATGAAATACAGCTCTTACAATGTTTTGTGTTCACTTTTTATTTTGTGTGCATTGATAAGTGTATGTGTGTCTGGACGTGTGCGCATCACTTCAAATGTAGAGGTCAGGGTTATAATGCAGTTGGACAGGACCAGCAAGGTGTGGCAAACAACAGTTCAGTCATGCACACCGCAGAAAAGGGACGCAGTGGGAACAGGAAGAAAGGTGATGAAGTGAAAGCTTTGTAGAGTAAGCGCTCATCATTTACCTCAGGTCTTGTCAAGTAACTCACGCACAACAGGTGAAACTAGAAACAGAAGTAAACATTCCTACAAGATGACAGGCTAAAAAACAAGGAAGCATTCTCTTCATCTTTTCATGGGACGCATACAAATCACATGTACATTAAACTAATTACAGCCTTTATGCAGTATGTCGACTTATTTGACTAAATAGCCCATCTTGCTTGGATAGTATGTGAGATGACAGATGATGAGACAGTAAGGAAGCACATCTGCCAAACCAAGACCATACTTTGTTTTTCCAGTTTCCTTTACATGTGGATTCATGTGGATTCATTAATTTAATTTAGCCCCCAGCTAAAGCCACAAGTACAAACCCACACTCGTCCAACATGCCGTTGCTTGTTGTTAATTCCTACTGTTTTCTACTCGTTTACAAGGTGTCATATTAACACCCGTAATCACTGGTGTTGAATTACTTGTGAGTGAAATCCTCGCAGACCTAAATCCCCTGTTTGACTATTCTTCTCAAAATACTGGCACATTGTTCAAATTGCAGTGTTTTTTTTTTTTTTTTTTTTTTTTTATGTCAAACTTCTTTCCAGCTATGACTGAACACCTTAGAGGGAGTCACTATGGGTCCTCCCTCCCAGAGCTGCGGCTTGTCCTTTTGGGGACCATCGGATGTGGAAAAACAGCATCAGGGGACACAATCCTGGGCCAGCTGTCTCCCACCTCTGGCGACTCCAGGAGCTGCCAGCTGCGACAGGGCTTTTCCGAGGGCAGGAGGCTGACCTTGGTGGAGGCACCGAGGTGGTACTGGAACGGCAGCCACATGGAGGAGAATGTAAAGAAAGAGACAGAGCGGGCATTGAAGCTGGTAGCCCCGGGCCCACATGCATTTCTGCTGCTGGTGCCAGTTGGCCAGTTCACAGAGGTCGGTTGTGGTCTGTCTGTCCCCTCTCTTGTGTTTTTGATTCCACAGCAATGTGCTCCATTTCAAATCACACAAACATCGGTAACACTTTACAATAAGAGTACAACAATTAACATTAGTTAACGTTAGTTAATGCCGTTAATTAACTGTTAGTTACTGATTATTATGGCATTTACTAATGTTAATGATATCTACAATAACCCTTAAATAACATATAAATTAATACCTTAGCATGAACAGCATTAGTACATGATTCTTAGACACATTAGTTAACGGTTAGTTAGCTGTTACTTAATGTTCATTACCTGTTACTTAATGTTTATTACGGCATTAACTAACGTTAATTGTTGTACTCTTGTTGTAAAGTGTTACCCAAACATCAAAGATTAAAAGCTGTTACAATGTGTGAAAGTCAAGGTAATGGATGAAAGGGCTTTTATAAGTCATGTTCTGGGATCTAAAATTTTCCCATGTGAATTATTGAAAGGTTGGAAAAAAAAATACTCAAATTTAAAGACAGCAGTATTATACCATGCACTTCTTGACCATGTGTTTTGTTATTAATGTTATACTAACTGTGCATTTTCACGCATTAATTCATGCATAATTTCCAATAGTAGGCCTGTATTTATTTGGTAAAGCCTTACTAATGAATTTTCTTCTCCCTCCTCTTCTTGGTGTGCCCAGGTGGAGGGCTGTGTGCCTGCAGAGCTAGAGGAGGTTTTTGGGGAGGGTGCGCTGCGCCACACCCTTATCCTACTGACCTGTGGAGATTACCTGATGGGCCGGACAGAGCAGGTTCAAATCCTTTTGATTTCACTAGTTTGACAATTTGGTTTCTCCAGATCATAGAGTTGAATGATTTGAAGGGGAGTGGAAAAAAGTAACACCCCCTCTTTTAATTAGCTCCACTTTTGGGTGGTAAATTCAGAAGAAGACTGTACTTTATATGCTCCTAACATCCCTGCAGCACTTGTAGACCATGCCCTGTGTCAGGTTGGGACAAACCATAAACTAGGGGCGGGGAAGAGGGAAACTATTGCACATCTGAAGCCACACAAACCAACTTTACTTCACAGGCTTATCTGCAAGGAGAGGACCCAGGCCTCAGGGAAATTATCGAGTGCTGCGGAGGGAGGTACCACTTCATCAACAATCGTCAACGTCAGGACAGGGAGCAGGTCAGGACTCTGCTGGAGAAGGTAAGACGGCGGTAGAGTACAAGAAGATTAACAAACAAGTTTCAGCGGCGTCCTCATACCCATTTGTTTTTGTGGTTGACACATTTTTGGCAAGTTCATACGAGAACCTTTTGGATGAGGTAGATCTCTTGTTTTTGTTGATTCGCTGTGTTTTGAAAAACACAGTGGAAAAATATAGTTGTGTTTTCATTATTACATACTGAATGTGTTTGTGTCACTTTTTGTTTTTTTTGTTTTCTTACTTGATATGTCTGGGAAGGTTGCTAAGTATGCACGCTTATTCCTCAGCAACGCCCTGGTTCATACTAATACAGTTTCATTCATAAAGTCACACCTAGGTGCTGCCCAGTACCGCTATAGTCATAGTTCTACTTTTGGCACTAACTAGCTCTCCTGGACAGTTTTGGGTGTTAATGTCTTACTCATCTGAATGGCGGTTTTGCTGAGAGTTGTAAAGTGTTTAGCAAAAGTTATTAGACACAGGGCGGTTTCACATGGTGCAGGCAAACATGCATGCATTGTCAAGTTACTTGTATACATGTTGTGACATGAGTAAAATTAAGGTTATTGTCTTTCTGTAGGTAGAGAATATGGCACAGAGGAATGGAGGATGCTACCAGAAAACACTTGAAGAGCTGGAGACGGAGAGACTAGTGAGAGAGAGAGAGCAAGCACTGAGGGAATTGTACCGAGTTAAGGCAGAGGAGAAAAGAGAGACAGTGGAGCCACAGTTCATCTCAGACACACAGAGGGATAGAGCAGGAGGAGAGGAGTATAGGTATGCCACCTCCTTGGAGAGGAGGAGAGAAGACGAGAGGGAGGAGATGGACAGGAGAGTGTCTGCGAGCCAAGTGGCCAATGGGCTTCATTCAGCCCCAGCACCAGAGCCACAGTCATATTCAGAGTGTTGTAATGACAGTACGTCCCAAATCCAGAGGAGCCCCAGTTTCAAACTAAATGCAGGTAAATGACTCTCCCTTTTTTATACACTTTAATACACTCGCCCATGTCACAGCAGAAAAATGAACTGAGCAGAGAAAATGTTTGGAGCTTCATACCCATTTTTTTCCTGTAGATGGCGCCAGACTCTCACAACTATCTGAAGTCCAACCAACCAAGAAAGTGATGAGTACTTGTAAGTAATAGGAATTCAATTCACAGAATCTTTTTTGTCACTAAACAGTACACTTATAGGATGTTTGGAATATATAACTGGTTGTATGTCCAATTTCGTTTTCTAAGCTCCTCATTTTACCTGGTTTCTTTCAGTCCACCACAGAATCAACAGCCAAGGAGGGAAATCTTCCCCCGAGGTTTCCCCGACCTCTCCTCCCCATTCGCCGGTCTTTTCCTCCTTTGCTGCGTCAACATCAACTTCCGACTCCTCCGTGTCCTCCTCCTCTCCAGAGCTGCGCCTGGTGTTGCTCGGGCGGTCCGGAGCCGGGAAGAGCGCAGCTGGAAACACCATCCTGGGTCAGGAGGCGTTTGAGTCGTACCCGGACAGCCTCACATCCATCACTCAGGAGTGTGAGAAAAAGAAGGCACTGGTCGCAGGGAGAAGGGTCAGTGCTTCAGTCCACTTACTGTGAATTTTCGCTTACCTTGAAGGTGCTGCATTTTAAACATCACTATACTCATTTTCGAATCAGTTGTGATATTTTGGCATAATCACGACTGGTACCCTCTACCTCGCACCCCAGGAATTGGTGGTGCCAGTGTTTCTCTGTATTACCACTTCAATTCCCATAATGAACCATTCTTCTCTGTCATGAAGAGAACATTGCTGTTGTCTTCTCAATCCATCTCTCGCTTGTTTCAACTTCATTCAAACATTGCACTTTCATTTACGGAAGAGGATGAACATGGTGGAAGTGATATTTTTCCATTAGCCTTTCATACCTTCCGCCAGGTCTCTGAAAGCTTTAGCTCCCTTTACGCCGCAAGATAAGTGTCCTCTTCCTGTTTTGTGCCATAATGTAATCCCACAAGATTTGCAGTGACTTTATTTCACACAAAGTAACAAAGTGACAGTGAATGGGGTCTAAAATGCAAGTAAAGGCCAACAGAAGCTGTCGGTCTCAAAATTTGTCTTAAAATTAATGATTTATTGATGTACACATACTACAAAACTGTAGCAGCTTTAAATTTATGCTTACAGAATGCTAATAGTTTTTTTGTTATGTTATAGTCAGTATATGTTACTGTTTTTTTGTAATGTTGCCTTTCATTTTTTTCCCTCTTTCTCTCTCTTTCTCTTCTTCCTCAACCAAATGCCCTCAGGTTGCAGTGGTGGATACACCAGACTGGTTCAAGTCGGAGCATTCGCCAGATGAGGTGCGAGCTCAGATCTCCTCCTGTGTTGCACTGTCCAGTCCTGGACCCCATGCCTTCCTCCTGTGTGTCCCGGTAGACCAGTCTGCCAAAACCGAGCTGCAGGCTTTGGGGGCCCTTGAGGCTGTTTTTGGCCCTGAAGCGGTTCAGACACACACCTTGATCCTCTTTACATATGCTGATCGACTAAGGAAGAGCGGGATGGCAGGAGAGAACAGTGTGGAGGCATATATCGCCCGTCAGCGAGGGGATCTGTTGAAGCTGGTGGAGAAATGTGGGGATCGGTTTCATGTGATGGAGAGGGGAGGAGGCGAGGGGGAGAGGAGGAATGTGTCCGAGCTGCTGGAGAAGGTGGAGCAGACAGTGAAAGAGGGAGGAGGACAGTGCTATTCATGTCCTGCTTTTCAAGAAGCAGAGGAGAGAGTGAGGGAGAGACAGGTGGAGATGGCAAAGGAGAGGAGGGAGAGACGAGAACAAGAAAGGCTAAAAGATGAACAGTTCGGTGTTAGAAGGCAGATACTCCATTCCTCCATGCAGCCTTTGGCAGAGAGAGAAGAGGAGGAAGAGGAAGTGAGAGAAGATGAGATTGAGGAAACAAGGGATGAAGCAGAGAGGAGTGTGAGCACCATGAATCTTGAGAGTCTTCCTCCTATTTCACGTTCCACCATGTCTCCGTCATTTATTCGCTCCGTGTGGGAAAAAATGGAGTCTGGTGCAAAGATGGTTCCCAAGCTGCTGTCAGACAGTTCTGAATGGGTTGGTTCAGGAGCAAAGAGCGTAGCAGCTAGTCCAATGTGGGGAACAGTTGGCAGTGGGGCAAAAAATGTCCAAAAGATGGTGGTTGATAGTTCTGTATGGGGGAAAATGGGAGTCAGTGCTGAACAGGTCTCCAAACTAATGGCTGATAATGCAATGTTGGAGAGGCTCAGGGCACAGAAAGTCCCCAAGCTGGTGGTAGATGGTTCTACATGGGTGGGATCCGGAGCAAAGAGGGTGGCTGCAAGTCCCATGTGGGGAACAGTTGGGTCAGGTGCCAAATCTGGGGCCAAACTAATAGCAGACGGTTCCATGTGGGTTGGGTCTGGGGCCAAGAGTTTGGCGCAGAGTCCCATGTGGGGAAAGGTAGGATCTGGGGCTAAATCTGGAGCCAAAATCATGGCTGACAGTTCTAAGCGGGTTGGAGCTGGAATTGGAACCGGCGCAAAGAATTTGACACAGAGTCCCATGTGGGGAAAGGTCGGATCCGGGGCAAAAAGTGGAGCCAAAATGGTGGCCAGTGGTTCAATGCGGGTTGGAGCTGGAATTGGGGCTGGGGCGAAGAAAGTGGCACAGAGTCCAGTGTGGGAGAAGGTGGGGTCTGGAGCCAAAGCTGGGGCCAAAATGGTGGCTGAGAGCTCAGTGTGGGAGAAAATCAGCACTGCTGCTAAAAAGGTACCAAAGGTAGTTATAGGAGGTGCGTTGCTTGGTCTGGTGCTTGGGGTGTTTTTGGGGGGTGCATTAGGAGGAGCCATAGGGGCTGCTGCTGGGTCTGCGGTCACTGAGGTGGGCAGACGAAAATTGACCGAAAAAGATACACTGAAAGAGCTGGATAATGCTGCAAAAGATGCAGGGCAGACAGTGGATGACAGAGTGGAATCAATAGTCAAACATGGAGAAAAAGTTTTGAAAGCAGATTGATATGACACGGGTCATGAGCAACTGTCAATAAAATATATATGTAACAAATATAAGATCATTCCAGTTTAACTGGTTTCAAGGTAATTGTGGCAACACCATAAAAAAACTGTGGAAAATAATTTTAATTTTGACATGTACTGATAATCTTGTAAAATGCAGACTTATCCTCCCTTTTGTGACCACAGATTTACCCATGAGCTACTCACAGAGGCCTTTGTAGTTAAGATTTACTTTAAATTCACGAGAATGCATTTATTAATGTTTTTTTAAATCTGTATTTGTAGCTTGGTCTACAAATTAAATGTGACTCTGCCTAATGATGACTATTTTTTGAGATTCTGTTCAGGATGCTTATCCTGCAACAGTATAAATTAGGGCTGAACAATTTATCAAAAATATTATCAGAAGCGCAATATAGCCACGTGCAATATCCAGATCGCAGGAGCTGCAACGTTTTGATGGAGACAAAACATTGTTGTAAATAAAGCGGTGCTATAGAGATGGCCTACAAATCATGCTTTCAAAATGTAAGAAAACATATTTGTTTGGCACAGACACCAGCAAAAATCACATTGTTTTAATAGCTTTTTCAGTGAAAATGAAAATTAGAACGCAAAAATGATCATTCCTGCTAAAATCATTTATCATATCGCACTGATAATATCTAAAATTAGTGGTAATATTATTTTTTTACCATATTGTTCAGCCCTAATATGAACTGGAGCTTCATGAAAACTGACAGAATGTACATAGAGGCTTGAAATGATGATTTAGCAGTTACGTCATATGATTTATACTGTGTGAAAGTTACAGTGATATTGCAATTATTCTGCCTAATGTTTGAATAGTTAAACATCTTATTTCCTCTTTGTTGCTTAGCGTGAGCAATTAAAAACAGAAAGCTAAAGGCATTAGCTAAAACTTAATTTTGCAGGTCATTTTATAAATATAAGTTTATATTAACGCATTATATTGATCACAGAAAACCTTGATTAGTGATGCTTCATTAAAGGACATTTAATTACAAAGTAAATACAGTGTAGTGTGTCTTTTTTGTGAGATTGCATTTAGGCTGTGGTTCACCATCGCTGACCAACTTAAAGGGTTTTATCTGGCGCATATATTGTATTAGCCGGAAGATCCATCCTATCAAAACTAAAGCCTTCATACATATTTCTTGGCAATGATAACTGGCAGTATTTGTAGCCATTATTATGACCAAACATATTTTTCCATTATTCCTTCCTACTTCGATTATTCCATTTGCTAAACCTTGTTCCTACAACTGCTGTCTATTTCCACTGCCTTAGGAGATTGCAATTGTGTCCTCATCTTCAGCTCTCATCTTCAGGAAGCTCAGGCCAACTTTGGCCCAAGAACCTGTCAGTATTACCGTTGCTGCCATGGGGCGCACATTTAGCCTTCGCCTGTGCGAGTGATGAAATACAGCCATTGGTATTTCTGTTTGCAAGTGGGTGTGGATCTGGTGGCACGAGGGGCACAACAGATGGTAGAGGGAGGCGGGTCGGAGGTGAGGGTATTATCTCTGGGTCCCAGGCCATCTAGCATCACCCTGCTTGGCCTCCTGTATCAGTAAGACGCAGAGAGTGGGTCAACACCCCAGTGGCCCTGTGCCCCACGTGCACACTGTGCGGTGATGTAGTGGTAAATAAAAGCCACCGACATAAACAGACGAATGTTTTATTTTCTTAAAAAGACCCTATTTTCATGTAACCTACATTGATGCAACCACATTTACTGTAATGTCTCTCATTTTCAAAGGTGTGGGAACCACTTTACAATTAAAGGTATAGGTCTGCTAATTTGGAATTGATTTACTCCCTATTAAATCTTTAATGCCATAACATCAGCTGCCTGCTGTACCAATATATGATCTACAAAGTGACTGATTTTTTTTGTGCACACTTTCACTTGTTCAGCAGCACCTTACATAACACTCAATTTGGTAGACTGATTCATATGTACTCAACAAGGAGAATACTACCAAAGGAATGTCAATGAGGTGAAAACTGTCTCGCAAAATTCTTATTTTTGCCTCTGTATACTCATCCTCAAGCACCTCAGCCAGTCATGGTCCTTATATTTGCATTTCTTTATGTAGTATGCCCTGCTGGCCTTCCATATGGCATAAGGCTGTGGTTACTAACTACAACACTTGCTCATTAATATAACATAGTGTTTCACACAGTTACACACAATGTGATCAACATCATCTAAAGAAACACAAATATAAGGGATATCGTTGGCGTGTAGATGCAGTAACACACACCGAAGCTGCAAAAGTGCTGATGTTTTTGTATTGTGGTATGTGATGAGAAGTATTTTACACAACAGTTTTTGCCCCATCAGGTCTCCATAACACCCCCAAAAACACACTAATCGATGTGTTATTTGGAAACAGGACAAGGCCCAAGCCGTTATAATGCCTCCACAACAGCAGAACACCCCTATACCCTTTAAATGTGGCCCGTGCCTTGGCCTGCAGTATCTCCGTGGTTTCAGAGCAAAGCAGGGAAGGGGCAAGCCAGCTTGGCACAGCAGTGCGGGCACAGGCAGCAGCAGCAGCAGCAGCACGGTTGTGCAAGCAGCTCTTCCTGTTGTGCAGTGCAGGACAGCATATATAGGGATTCCAAGAGCACCCTGGTGGCTGTTTTTCTCTCACTTTTTCCCCTCCTTGCTCCCTTCTTCTATACAACAGTTGCTACCCTACCCACACACACGCACACATACACACATGCACCACCACTCCCCTCCAGGAAACTCGTTGGCCGTCAATGAGACAGCACTAACTGTAGGCGTTTCCTGGCCGCTTGATAGAGCCAGGCAGGCAGCCGGAGAGACAAGACACCACCAGCACAGCTGCAGTCACCCCCCACCAGCTCACCCCTAACCCCCCACTCACCTTGCTGAACCCATCTCTAACCTCATCCCACATCCACCTTAACCTCCCTCACCCTCGACTACACAGCAACCACTTTTACTTTCTTACATAACTCCTCGCTAATTCCTCACCACATCCACACGCATGTACTCTTAGGCATGAACACACATATTGCAACACACGCAACACAGTCCACCTCAACTGGATCCATTCTTCCACAGTTTTTCAATCAAACCTCACTGAATAGCAACAAGGGTACCAGGATTTTTTTTTTTTCCATGTCCAGGATTCTCACAGTAATATCACAGAGCAGCTATTTCCAGTTTGGAAATGTCAGGTCACGTACACTAAACTTTTTTAAAACTGGTTTTTAAGTGGCGTTATCAATCTGTCATGCTGGTGAACAGTCCAAGCAAACAACATGGAGGGATGTAGTTAGGCTTTGGCTATTCAGTCTATATCCTCCAGTAAATGTAATGCCCGGTGACAGATTGAGTGTAGCACTAAATTACAACTTCGACCTATTGTTGGTTAAAGTATGCACATAAATTTTTAAGCTGGTACTCTCTGGTCACAGATTCAGCAGCAAACAAGTCCATTTTTGTGTGATTTTATGAGAACTTTAACCTTTTGCAGTCTGTGATTATAATACTTGTCGAATATTAAAAACTAAAATCAGATGCACATTTGTATCTACATCTAGGAACCTTGCTAGGCTGTTTAACAGTCATAATCCAATGTCATTCTAGTTTTGCAGTTAACAGCTGATGGTTTCTGTAGACATTTCACACTGAGCTTCATACTTACTTAACACTTGGACATGAGTGTTCCCTAAACTGAAAAAAAGAAAAACAAAGCATTTGGAAGTGTTGAGCAATCGTGCTGACGAAAAGGCAGTCTTTGGAGTGCAATAAGAGGATGTCAAATAAGGAACAGCAAACTAAAACACGCTTTATTTCTGTCTGGTACAAGTGTGTCACAATGTCCGCTAAAGCCAGGGTGGGTCCTTCACCCATGCTTGTTTGACAGCTAGGAACAACAGGAACACCAAATACTGCAACCTGGTTCAGTGAATGCATGTCTGCCATTGATGTTTCTGATGTCACATTTTTTTGCAGGCACAATAGAGTGTTATGTGTCACTCTGAGGCACCGTGACAGTGGTTCTATTCTGGCAAGATGCCAATTATTTACATGTAAACTTCAAAGGCTGCATGTACATAAGAGCAGAATATCAGATTTTTAACCCTTTGTGTAAAGATCTAAGATTTTTATAATTAAGAATTGAAGAGGAAGTTTTTTTGTTCCTGTTTACAAAGAAGAGAGAAGAGGTGAGATGTGTGTCATCAAGCATTAAAAATAAAATATTTTGTGCCTGTGTAAATGCAGCCTGAGATGGTTATATTTCTAAGAATCTGTTACGCATGTTTTATTAATGTTTTCTGATTCACATTTTTGCAGAGGTGCATTGTCTAACAGATGAACACGAGGGCTTAATTTTGATATAAAACATAAAAGTTTCTATTTGTTCTGTAATGTTTCACATCCTTTAACATGCCCAGAGAGTACATTTCAATATTTTCCCAGAACACAAAGCCTCACACTCAAGTTTGCACATGAAAAGGACAGGGAGACAGATAGTTTTCCAAACATCATGTCACTAAAAAAATCCATGTCTTACTTATTCACAGTCCTTGGGAGCTGAGCTTGCAGCAACTGAGTCGCAGAAGAAAGCGGCTCATCGCCTCCGTTGTCTCAAACACTGTGGGCTTTCACAGTAACTATGTATCCTTTCCTGTCTGTCAGTGTGACATTTAAGCTCCAAATGGTTGCACACCTCTTTGTATGGCATCCTGTGGTGTCATAGCTCATCATTTGTGGCTGCCACCATCCTTATCTGACCCTTGACCTTTCCCAGAATGCCATGGGTCACCAGTGAAGTCTTAGCCCCAAAGCTCTCCTCGCTATCCGTGTCACCATAGCAACTAGATGTTGCAGGGGAATTAGCCAGGGCGATGACCGAATCACTTGAGTCTCTTTCTCTGAGGGCAGTCGCCAAGGCAGGACGGGCTGAAGCTGGTGGGGGACAGTGGGATGGAGGAGGAGTGTCACACTGGAAAAGGGGATTCAGTTTTTTGCCATCCAGCCCACCCCTGGTGCCCTCCCCATCAGCATCATCCTCAGGCGAGTTTCGGGTCTTGTCCTGGGCCTGGTCATTGAGCAGAGTGACCAGGAAGTTAATGTACTTCATGGCCAGACGCAGGATCTCATTCTTGCTGAGCTTCTTGTCAGGAGGGTGTGTGGGAATGAGTTTCCTCAGCTCTGAGAAAGCCCCGTTCACATTCTGCTGTCGCCAGCGCTCGCGGCTGTTGGTGAAGACACGCCGGGCTAGCTTCTGAGGAGGGCCTGCCACATACACACACACACACACACACACACACACACACACACACACATACACTGTATTAGTGTGCAGAACATATACTGCAGGCTTGTGTTTTCAATGCTTCCAAACACACAAGCATACATCTAATTCTATCTGTATTCATATCAAAATCAGGTCCTTTATTCAGATATAATATCTAATGAAGACATAAAACTTACAATCATTAAGCTCCATCTCAAAGTGTGAGGAGGGTCTCCTCTTGATCCGGCTGTTGGCGAAAAGGCCGTAGTTACCTGAAGGACCCAGGTAAGAACTGGAAAGACAAAGAGAAAAAGAAAAAGAAAGACCAATGAAAATTGTTTAAAAATCTTCCTGTAACTGCACACAAAATCATCTGTGCTAATATAATACACCTAACTATAACACACATGTTGGATCATTCCATCCTGCATAATCACCTCTGAAATAACTCCAAAAAAAAAGAGATCTTGGAGAATGGATGGAGCATGCAGGAAAATGGTGGAAACCATTAACTGTGGCGTGATTATGCTGGTGGCATTGATTGAGTGTGCATGCAGAGTTTGGGCCCAGTCTCATTAAGCCTGGTTACTAGCTGATTCTGCGTCTGGGGGATGAAATAGATCAATGTTTCCTGGTACAAACAGAGCTGAGAGAAGCGTGGAGGAAATCTTAGTCACAGATCTCAATGACCGATGGGGAAGCTATGGATGCAGAGTCAGACATTGTAAAAAGTCCTACTTTTCACATACTTCCTGCTCCTCTGTTGCAGTGTGGTTTGATACCGAAGAGCAATGATTCGGAAAGTATTCTCTTATGGTACTGAATAGATTAACAGCTGGAAGGCTTTGATAATAGATGCAAATGAATACCTCTCTTCATGAGAAATGGTGAGCAAAGTGTAGCCAACTCCACGTGCCCAAATGAGCTTTAAATGCACTCTTCTGTTGCCTTTTTTCAATTAAACTTGTTAAGGAGCCCATATACTTACAGCCATATTCAATTTAAAGGTTCATGTCAACGTTGGAAAGCACATCATTTGATGGTTTTCATGATTGATCCGACTCACTTAAAAATGACTTGCTTATTTCAAGTTTCTTTTTTGAGTCTAGCAGTTTTACATAGTGTACCTTTAATTGCAAAAAGTAGAAATGTGGCTTCGAAAATGGATTTTTTGGTACAAACTACACAAAAACAAACACTGAGTGATGCAACCAGTGTTCACTGTTCAGTAACCGCATCCACTAAAACAATGTGTGAGAACATGGGGCTCTCTTCATAACAGCACATATCCTGCTGTCAATTTCACAATCCAGTCCCATAACCGTGCGCATAACCACTATAAATCACAATGGGAACTCATGAAGTCCCAGCAGTTAAAGTTTCAGACGAAACAGAAACTTGGCAACCAAAGTGGCATCATCACTAACCATATCAGGAAGCCATATCATAGCAAGTTTGACAACACAGTATTCCACATCCTCACACCTGTTGAAAATGCAGTGAGTGAGTTTGTGGGATATTTCACCTTTTATTTGGTTTCTTTTGTAGTATTCTAAAAAAAAAAGCCAAAGTTAACATGGCCTTCAGTTCTCACAAAATAGGGAACAAATTGCAACATTTGTTTAAAGTTTGGGTAATACTTTAGCTTATTCAATCAAAATGTTTATTCTAGCCACCCCATTTTACCCCGTTTGTATCAGTGGTTTCAGGCTAAGGAGGGATCCAAATAAACGAATTCTCACCTAGTAAAGAAGGGGTGTGCAGGCAGGTACTGCTGAGGCAACAGGGGTCCTGGGGAGGGAGCTGAGGAACCACCAGGACCTCCAGAACCTCTAAGACTTCCAGGATCTCCAGGAGGGCCAGAACCTCCAGGACCACCAGAGCCAGCTGCTGACAGACAGGTAAGCTGGGTGAGGCGGAGGTCCCCGTGGGGCCCCTGGAGGAGGTTGGGAATTGGGTGCAGGGCAGTCAAAGGGGTGTTGGGGAGGGGGAGAGGGGGCTTGCTGTGGCCCAGGCTGATGACTGGAATGTGGGGAGGAAGGGGAGCAGCAGATAATGAGGATGATGAGGATGTAGGGAACGAGGAGGTGGATGCTGGAGGGGGGAGGGGGCACGGGGAGGCCTTGGAGTCCATGGCTGGTGCCGGGAGGAGGGGAGGTGGAGACGAAAGTGTTGGAGACCCATCAGTGGTGGCGGCAGCGGCTGGCCCTCCTCGCTTATCCTCCTCCGTCACTATGACGATGGAATCAGGTGCAGCTGCTGTATCCGCACAGTGATTGGTTAATGCTGTCGTCGTGGGAATGAGGGGATGGAGTGAACCGGCTGCAGGGACGTCCGTGTCTCTGTTGCGCCCTGCCTTGTTAGCAGGAAGCGGGCTGCTGATATTGTCTGGAGAGGCTAAGGGCTGGTTCTGGAGGGGACTGTGCTGCTCCATGGAGGCAGAGGAGGCGGGGGAGGAGGCTGAGGAGGAGGAGGGGCGAGAGAGGTCGGGGGGTGAGGCAGGTTGGTTGCTGGGATTCAGCTTCTCCATCATGGTGGTGAAGCCTGTGGGGGAGACCCTGTCAGTGCCAAAGCTCTGTTCTCCCTGCTTGCTCTTCCCCAGTGTGTGTACTACTAGAGTGGTTATTCCCTGCAGAGTGTGTGTGAGTGTGTGTGTGTGAATCCTGTATTTATACACATGTAAAAGAGCAAGTAATGTGTACCACTTGCAGCTTGTCCTGCAGACCTCTTCTAACCTAATGTATGTGCATTTTCCATGAGAAGGCCTGATAATCTTCTATTTCCTCTTTTTTAATTCCAGTGTCCTGCAAATTATGCAATATTTTGCTGTGCTATCTCACTTAAAATTGCATGTGGGTTTTCCTCTGGCCAACCCAGTATCCATCAGCGCTTCTTATCAGTTCCAGGGTCCTCAGTATGTGGGTTCTTGCGCTTTTTTTCCATTAGTCCAGAGACTGTGTGCCTTGGCTTGGACTGGAGCTGCCCTCTGGCTCAGTCTGGTCCGCCCTTATTACCCGTCATTCTGGGGTCTGCTGCATTTGCAACTGTATCTGTTATGTGAGTGAATGTGAGCTTGCATTCATTCCCCAACTACAAGATTGCAGGTGCCAGTGAAACCTCACCTCTGCGTGATACAGTCCTGGTAGAAATGGAGGGCTAGTTCAGTGTCATCGTCTCTGGGTTCAGTGCGAGGCTGGGCTGGCTGTTGTCGTCTCGTTTGACGCGGACGGCTGTCTTTTTCTTACAGCACATCCTGGAGCAGTGAGAGGCTGCTGGCTTTTTGAATGGGTCTCCCGTGGCCGTTCTCGATGAGTCTGTCTGTCTATCTGTCTGTATGCGTTTTGAGGATGTGAGTCAAAATCCTTTTAAGCATTCAGAATGTCCCAGAGCGGTAAAGATTGGATTGATATCAAAGAGTCTGTTGAACAAAAGAAAAAGTCCACAGGATATATCTTCAGTGAAGAATAGGCAATAAGGCAATACGAGATGAAAATGTACCTGAAGGTCAAAGTTTGCTCAAGCTTGTATTGAATCACGTAATCAAAAACATAATTTCCTAAATGGAACCTGGTGTTCATTTTCAAAATTGCAATCTAAGTTCATACAACATTGTATGAACATATTAGTCTCCCCAGTGTAGCTTTGATGAAAATGCTGTTCTCATTTGTCGCTGGTAGATTTACTGTTGTGTTGTGTTGTGTTGTGTTGTGTTTTTTTGACCGCACCTTTGCATTTTTAGTCCCAGCCCTCTGGAGTCACCCTCCACAGTCCATCAGGTTTGCTGAGCCTCTGCACTGTTTTGAGTGGCTTTTTAAAAACCCATCTTTATAGGAAGACCTTTTTTTTTTTTTTTTTTTAAATAGATCTCCATGCCTGTATGATTAATTTTAGCTTGGTCTGTCTCTTCTGCTGTGTTTTATATTGTAATTTATATTATTTTATTCATTTATTCATTTATATTATGTGTGTGTGAAGCACTTTGAACTGTGTTTTTTAAAAAGTGCTATGTAAATGCAGCTCTTCTTATTTTATTTATTAAAGAAGGGAGCTGTTGATTTTTACTCAGCTCTGCAAAACATGTCAGGCTCAGAGGAATTGTCAAATTTGGCAACAGTAATTCTTCCCCTTTCCCTTTTTGACTTTCCTTATTTGTATGCCTTTATTTTTAACAGTTCCATGTTTTATGATAATGCACAACCTATATTTACAGGTTTGATTTCGGTCCAGTTTGCACCTTAACATGATGTTAATATATTGGTAAAAAAAAAAAAAAAAAAAAAAAAAAAATCCGGAGATGATGTTCAAAGGCACTTACAGGAATTAGAATATATGAAAATGTTGTTAAAAGAGTAAAATACCCAGCACTGCAGGAATATTTCAGCCTCATCTGCTGCCCTACCTTAGGATAATTAGTTATAATGAATAAATCTTATAATTCTTATCTTATAATTTCTATTTTTAATGTAAAAACATTAGCATTTAATTTTAAAATTAAATGCTTGACACACTAGTGTGTCAAACCTAAATCATTTGGGATATTAATTTGCACATTGAGCATAATGAGCATAATATATACAGCATAATGAGCAATATTTATGGACTCTTAAAATAATAATATTGTAGATATGTCAACACAAATTAGGAATGCATGACTTCATCATCTGACATTATTTTGAGAATTGTGATTAACATGCTGCCAACATTTCATTAAAAGAAATTGTTTTTTGTGGCATTAGATTGTATTTTTGTCATATTTATTTATTTTTATTTTCTCTGTGTGAAATTTGTGTATCCTTGCTTTTTATTTTGATTTTGGAAAAATGCACAAAAGCTATATATTTACCATGTATATTAGATTATTACAAAAATATGTATATAATTGAGCTTTTGGCATAATCATTTTAAATTGGTCATTTAGTGACAAACTGGAATGTTGTGTTTTTAATTTGCATATTTATGAATGAATCAGGCATCAGTTTGTCATTTTATAATAGCTCCTGCAACCTAGAATCAACGAATTTAACATTGTTTGATAGTAACCTGTGACAAATATTTAGTATTTTTCTTTTTTTTACTATACTGTTTTCTATACTGTAGGCCATAGGTGAAAAAAAGGAAAAATACAAATACTCACAAATACATTGTGGCACTCCGCATGGCCCATTTGTCTCTCAGGCAAAATCCACAAGAGTTGAAGTCAACTGTGAACACACGTGTCGTCTCCTCGGCTCTTCCTCCTCAGTGTTTTAATGTCGTCGTCCTCCTCCTCCACCTCAGGTTCCTCACACTCCTCACGCTCCGCTGCAGGCTGGCAGAGGAGTCGAGCCTGTCAGCCGCTGTCACTCTCTGAGGTCAAAGCTGGAGCTAAACTGTCTGTCACTACTCAAACACCCCTCATACACACATGAAGCTCTCTCTGGCACACACACACATACGCACACACAGACACACACACACGCACACAAATGAAATAGTCCCAAATTGTCACAAAAAATGAACTACAAGTGAGTGAGACTGACAGTCAAGACGAACTTGTTCGTGTTTTGTTGCTAAGTTGTTCATTCTCACCTCTCCCACTGTTTCCTCCTCTCTCTCTCTCTCTCTCTCTCTCTCTCTCTCTCTCTCTCTCTCTTCTTCCCCTGTCCTGTCTATCCCTCCTTCTCTGGCTCTCTTCGCCAAGAAGACACAATGCTCTAGTTGGTTGCCAGTCGGAGAGCTGTGGTACTGGCGAATGTGAGGTGAGGGAGGGACAGAGGGTGAGAGAGGGAGAGAGAGAGAGAGAGAGAGAGAGAGAGAGAGAGAGAGAGAGAGAGAGAGAGAGAGAGAGAGCCATGATGCAAGGAGAGTTTTCCGCTCCCTGCTGGACAAGAGGATGTGCTTGTACAATATGGTGGCTGCTGATAAGAGCCTCAAAAGCTGCCTGTGGCCTGTAGATAAGGACCCCCCCACTCCACCACCCCACCCAATACCAATACACACACACGCACGCACGCACACACACACACACACACACACACAGACACACACACACACACACAAACACATGCACGCACACCCACACACATACGCACATTCATAACACATCGCTCACGCACACACAAGTACGTTCACGGTTGCATGTGTGCACACACAAACACACACATCATACTAGAGTGGTCAGTCCCAGACTTTGAAGGGAGTTGGATCGTTACCAAGAAGCTAACTGCAACTGCGCTTATATCACAATATAATAACAGACAAAGATGTATGCAATACACACACGTTCAAGCCACACATTTACTCATTTACACACTCAAACACACGACAGAGTCATATATCATAACAGCTTGGGGGATTACCCACGAGGCCTCGCAAAAGGCTAAAGTATATTATAATAAATGTCTGTTATCAACATTTATTTTTCTGTGTTTTCTCCAGAGAGCACATCCTGATCATAAACACAATATGTATTAGCACTGTGATCTTTTGGTCTGCCACACTTGACACAGACTGAAGTCATGAAATGTGGTGAGACAACAGGAGAAAAAAGGAGCAACTGGCTCTGTGGCTCCCCGGCTGGAGGTTTTTTGGTTTTCTGTTGTTACATCAGAGCACACCTGTGCCTCTGATGACCAACACACACGCCGTCATCGTGGTAACTTTCCTCTCCAAGAGCTCCCTAACTTCCTTCCCTAAATCTGTCTCCCACCCATTCTCCATTACTGTCTCTCTTCTCCTCCACACACTCACATTTCCATTCTCTCTCCTTCCTATAGTCTCTCTGTGTCGCTCTCTCTCTCTCTGAACCTCAGGGTCAGCACCTCTATTACATTCTCTCAGCCATTTCCTTCTTAGACAGTCAGAAAACACAAACATTATAAAGGCTTTACAGTTATGTGACCTTCCAGGTCCTGGGAAAGAAAGCAATTTGCTGAGCAACTGTTCAACAAATCTGTCATCATAACCCTCATCATCATCACCATCAGCATCATTATCAACATTACTGTTGTTATTGTTGTCATCGGAGTCATCATCATCATCACCACCAACCATCATTATCATCAGGCTATATGGTCTGAGTGTGCTGAAACAGGAGCAGAGCTCTGTGCGCTCTCGCAGTGAGAATGTGTCATCAGTCTGTCACACTCGTTTGCGTCCGGCACCTGTGGTTCCAGTTGATCACACTCTATGTGCCAGAATAACGCTGTAGTGGCTGGGGATACGGTATGAAATTTGCCTGTAACTTATAAAAAGATACACAAGGGACAGAGAGAATTCCTCTGGGATTCACATTTTCCATGCTTTTTGTGCTCACGTGGCGTGTAATAAAGTGGTACAAACAAATTATATTACCTAACAGAAATTATACTGATAATATATGATGATAGCAACTGATGATAGAACATCATCAATTGGTTATATTATCAGTAAACTTTTGATAGCTTTACAGTGTTAAGCTTGTGCCTGTGTCCTGGCTTTGTCTTGTCATGATTGCTGTTTGTTCAAAATTTAAAACATTCAAAGAAACAGAAACCTTCAAGCACAGCTGTAGCTGCTATTTATTAGTTGATTGATGCTTTATAACAGTGATCGTGCTGCTGCTCTATCTTAGCAAGTCATATATTCTCATATTCAGTGTTAAAATTTTGTTTTTCTCAAAACAGATGAAAAAAAAAAAATCTGCCAGTAGCCTGGGATGATCCCACTTGCTCCAATGCAAATCAACTAGATTTTTTTAAAATTATTATTTTCTTGATACTAGTGGCCTGATCTAGATTATTCTGCCTTATTTCAGCATATTTATACTTCCTCCCAGAGACATTTCTGAAACAAGTGAACCTGCATTGGAAACAAGTGGAATTATCTCATGATCACTGGCAGATTTGTTCTGAGAAAAATGGATTTTAACACTGAACATGCAAATGACTTGTTAAAATGGAGATTTCTTGCAGTGTGTATCTTGCTGTAATAGTGTTTTTCAAAGTCAAGGGCATACTATAAAAAATTGTATGGCAGAAAGACTGAAATGAGCCTCCAAGTTGTATCTGAGAAACTGGCAGTTTCAATTGCAAAGGGATTTTTCAATAGTTCAACTTTGCATGAAGATATTGGTCATGCCATGCTTTCACAGTGTGAGCAAGTCCCTCCAGTGTTAGGTTAAACTGGATGAAATACTGTGAGGTAGAAGCAGCAGATTACGAGTCAGTGTACACTCTGGGCTTCCCCTTCTTCAAAGCCTGACCTCGGCTTTCACAGACAGTCAGTCTCTTTTCTGGGCAGAAAAGAAACGAGACAAGACGTTGACGTTTTCATTTAGGGGCCTGTGTGAACACTCAAACTGTAAATGAGGAGTAATAATAGAAACAAACGATAACAGACTGCTTCCGCTTCTCCCCTGAGTGAGGAAGAAATCAAGAGAGGATTGTTTTAATCTCAGAGCCGCTCTGTCACACCCTCCTCCCGGCTACCTCACAACACCCCGCTCGATACACAAAGCATCAATAAGGGAGAGGTTGTGGGTGATTTAAGTGTGTGTGGGTGATTGAAGTGTGTGTGGTTATGATTATATGTGTGTGTGTGAAAGCTGAGGTCAGGTCATGTAATGAAATAACTAGAAGAGTGGAGAGGAAATAAATAAATTCTCTCTCGCTCTCTCTCTCTCTCTCTCTCCCTCTGTGTGTGTGTGTGTGTGTGTGTGTGTGTGTGTGTGTGTGTTTGGGTGCGCACCTGCAGAATCAAGATTGATCTCCTTGGCTAATGAGCATGTGTGGCTAAAGGAGAAAGCAAGGCCTGTGGAAATGAATGCCTTTGATAACCAATGCAATACACTGAGAAACAGGAAATACCTCCGGATGGTGCCTCTTAAATGATGGATCAGAAATCAAAATCAATATTATAGTAAACGCAATAAGTATGTGCTCCCATGGTGAGAGATTATATGGGTACTACCGGGCTAAAAATGACCAACAACTGTTATCTACTGCCATAGACCACCAAATAAACTCCAGTAAAATTTCCGGAGCATTATTTTTAAATGTAAATATTCCATAGTGCACAGTGTGAACATAGAGTCATATAAGTCATATATACAGCAAGGACACACACATGCGCACACGCAGCCCCCCCCACACACACACTCCTAAAGTGGGCTCCATGGCCACGCTTCCTCCACATCATGTAAACACTATTGTGCGTCGGGCGATAGGGATCACTGGAACCTAATTGTTTGAGGCAATATTCGCAGTGCATTTCATGGAGAAAGTGACAAACAAAGCTGCGAGCGCCAGCAGGGACAGAAGCTCGCTCTCTCTCCTTCTCCACCGCGACAGATGTTGGCTCTGTTTGTTTTTCCTGATTGTCCTGGACGGCGGCCATGCAGCCCCAGACAGAGACAACACAGCAAAGAGTTCTGATTTATGATTAGCATTTAGGGATGAAACTTGAGGAATGGACTCGCGGTGCCAACCTCGAACCTGATATCAGCCACCTTCAGCTTGTGACATGGACCGGACGCACTTCATCAGCACTTGTTCAGCAGGTGTTGGGGCAAACTACAGGTATGAGTCTTCAAATGGTCAGCAAAGTGTTTCTGGAAACACAGCGGAAGAATATTGATTTCGGTGTGGCAATCATGATCAAGTCCAATTTTTTTTTTTTTTTAGTTTATTTTTTTGTGGCATTTGGAGAGACAGGAAAGACGGGGCAGAGAGAGAGGATGACATGCAGCACAGGGTTTGGGCCGGATTCAAATCCAGGCCTCTGCGGCTCAGCTTTAATATTACATGGCACAAACTCGACACCAGGACAACTCCTGAGACAGAAACAAAAATATCAGATCAGTGACAAACATGCAAATTTCATCAATGTCCAATTTGTAGCTTTATTTAACACAATAAACATTTCCACCGAAGGAAGTCCAATAAAATGTTCAGAGACACTAAACACATACACAGAGACAGATGATTATTTGAAAGTTCATATTGCAAGTGTGAACTACCCAACCCTGCATGAATATTTTAGCCCCTTCTGTTGCACAAACATATAATAACTTGTGATAAAGAAATCCCAATAAAATAAAAATACATTTGCAACTCAAGCCGGTATCATTTGCCACATTACATTGCACATTATAGTGCAATGAAATACGTGTGTGGGTTTTAAAAGTTTTACAGTAAGAAAAAAAAAAAAAAAACAGGCCAATTGAGAATATTTGTATTAATTTTTTAAGTGACATTATTTGGACAACTGTGATTTAGTTTTATGCTGCCAAATGGCGGGCAATGCATTTCAGATCACAGAGTCACACATGTTAACAAAATAAAAACAAAATAAAAATGATCTGAAGAGCAACAGTTTCTAGAGCCTAAAATATAATGAAATATAATGACACACACACACACACACACACACACACACACAGATGCTGCTGCTGAGATTTAATTTGTCTAGCCGATGATGAAGATGAAGGTCACCAGGTGGAGGTTCTGGTGAACTGGACCTGCTCATCTTGCAGTGACAGGGCTGAAAGTGCTCTTCATCTCAGAATCACAAACATAATTTTACACAGGTCCCAAATTAATTTATCTCTCAAAATAAATTCGCTTTCAGGCTTAGCTTTGATACAATCTAGCGGCGAGCAAGTAGCTTATTTATTTATTTATTTTTTTAAATCTCTGCCCGGGCTGGATCTCTGTGATAGCACTCTCACTGAGATCCCGATTGCTGAAACGGTGCCCTCGGAGAACGTCAGCCACACGTCGACGGTCACATATTGCTCAGTTCCCAGGATGCACCTGGCCTGGGGCGAGCGGGCGGACGCGGGGGACAGCTGTTTCCTGTGCACACTTCCTGGTTTGGCAGAGGAGGAGGTCTGTGGGGTTTTGCATCAGTGGAGGGGGGTGATGGGGGATGGAGGGAGGGGCGGGCATGAGGGGGTTTACAGTGCTTGTGAGGCCTTCAGTCCCTTTCCAAACAGGATATATCTGCCACAGCCGCAGGTGTGAGAATACCAACGCTCATCACCCTCTCTCGCACAGTTTACACACATGCATATACACAGAAAAAAAAAAAAAAAAGGGGAGAAACCAAAGAGTCTGTCATTTCCGATTAGCAGGGAGGGGGTCAGTTGCCAGAGTGAAAGATAAAGTGGAGAGAAGGGTCAGCAAGAGACAGACAAGGACAGAGGAGAGGAAGGCAGGACAGAAGGAGGCGAGGATAAAGGGAGGGAGGAAGGAGAAGGGCCTGCTTTATTGTCTCCTGTCTCAGAATAGACTCGCCCCGCTGGGAAGGAGGGGACGACTGCTCGGCTAATCAGAGCATAATGGGCTCAATCAATAGTTTCCTTGATTGCACATATACTGTACATTCCATATCAGCAGCACTGAACCGAAGCCAGAAGAGCAGCGCACGTTCATGTGAAAGCACAATGGCAAAGAGTACTGAGCTGACTTTTCCCACTGAGAGCCTCAACCCTTGATCACATTTTACCACACGGATTCATTCTACTGACACAGTGTGTTTATGGCTGCCAGGCTGTCATGCCAAGAGCTCCTCTAATGCCAGCACATTTACCCAGCATCCAAAGGTCACTTAAAGGAATAGTTCACCCCAAATGAAAGTCCAGTAATTGGCCCTGTTTTGCCTATCAGATGCCACTGAGGGGCTTGTGTTTGTGACGCGATGTTGTAAAGTTCGCATCCAAACATCTGTTTGACTATTCATTTTCTCTTTGCAAAAATATAAGGAAAACTTTCAGCATTCCTGATAGCAATAAAACCGCAGCTTTTTTTTCCCTTTAAAAGGCCTGTAAGGTAAAATGTTTGTACCTGACAAGTTTCGGCTACCTTGCCTCTGCAGCCTTCATCAGAGGTGTCACGTGATGTTGGTGTGACGTCATCTGTGATGTGTTATATGGGGCGTCCAACAAACCACCAGACGGCAGAGGGCGCCCCGCCCCACCCCGCCCCTGGACACCGCCATCCCATCACTTCAGGTGGGATGGCAAAACCCATATAACACGTCACAGATGACGTCACACCAACATCACGTGACACCTCTGATGAAGGCTGCAGAGGCAAGGTAGCCGAAACTTGTCAGGTACAAACATTTTACCTTACAGGCCTTTTAAAAGAAAAAAAAAAAGCTGTGGTTAATATTCATCTGTAGGCCAAATGAACCTTTTTAATATAGCAATAAAACCGTTTCTGTAATACTGCAAATTGAGACAAAGCAAAGTGGTCAACAATAAATTTACCCTCCCTAGTCACCCCTTCTGCACGCTACCAGGGAACAGAGGAATACGATGAAAAGCCACCTCTACCGAAAGAGCCCATGATATGGCAACATTTGTTGGTGGGAGTGCAGAGTGCAATACAAAAGACAATATGCACATTTAATTGGATCTGACCAATGGCTTCTACAAGCCCTTTTCACAGATTCTGGTGCGTTACTGGGGCAACATTTTTGGAAAGGTTAATGATTCATTTACAGACACATCCAGATATATGCAAAAACACAGCAGAAGATTTTTCTGTGATTCAAGACACATTGCACAGATCAAAAGGAATGCTAATTCATGCACTGCAAAATCTCCATCTAAACATGTCATTTAGTCTCATATTTAGTGTTAAAATCTTTTTTTTTTTTTTTTTTTTTTTTTTTTGTCAGTGGGATGAAATAATCCCACTTGTTTCTAATGTTAATCAACTTTTTTCCAGAATTTTCTTGAATCAATTGTTTTTTTTCTTGGTGCTAGATCTGCCTTGTTTCAACCAGATTTGAATACTGTATATGAGACCAAATGAGTTATTAAAATGGGTTAGGGCTAGAGTTAGGTTAGCAGTCCGTCTTCAAATCCAAGTTGCAGTTTGATTGCATGTCACCTGAGTCTGCAGTGATTTGTTCTCTTGTATATGCAGGGTCATTTCGTCACGTCACGTTCACGCAGCAACCCTGCTAAAAAACAATCCCGCAAATTATACTTAGTCCTGAGCAGATTAATGTGGCAGAATATTGCAGAATAGCGACACTGCAGTCGTAACATTTCTGGAACAGAGAGCCAGTGTGGAAGGATGTAGAGTCTCACCCCCATGTAACTGGAGACTGCATTAAAGTCTGTTCCATCACCAAACACACAAGTTAATCCTGTGGTCTGTTCTTAAAGATCATCTTTTTTAGAGCTCAGTGAATATTAACTGTCCATCTAATTTTTTTTTTCTTAAGTACTGTCAAAAAATTGAGCGCAGTGTGGACATTTGCCTATGCAGTACTTGTATTATGCTGCACAAGCTGTTTGGAGACATTTGATGGACATTTTATGCTTTTTGAAGGTGTGAAAAGGTGGTTCCAGTATTTTCTATACTTTTGGAGAGGGCTGAGATTTAAAGGCAGACAATGTAGTTTGAAAGGTTAGGGCACACCACCTTGTTATGAAATGGTAGATGATGATGAATGGTAATTAATTCTCAAAGAGCCTGACTTATACACACCTCATGAGCTTAGCACAACCATTATAACCCATCATAACCCAAAATATAAGGGTATTTTGCTAATTTTTAAGATTTTTTATGGACATGTAATATGAAATACATTCTTTATACTAGTAAACATAGCAGCGTATGATATAATGACGAAACCGCATTATCTGCATTGAACTACCACATTTAAATTGCTGTATATTTGGTAGTCCTATAAAAGTTTTGACTGGCATGTGGTGAGAAGATAATAACTGAATTTTCATTTTGGTGGTGAGTCAGCTTTATTTAATAGCGACCGGTGGAGAAAATATGACAGAGAGAGGTGGTGAGCCAGGCTCTAATTAACCATCCTACGTGTTTGGGCAACAGGCCTCAGTGTAACCCACGACTCCCCTGAACCAGCACCTACAGTGTGCTGGGTTACGTGCAGACCAGCACACAGCAGCTTTTCAAACAGAGTGCTCGCGTCCACTTCCACTTTTGGCAACACCACTACAAATATTTCCAAAAGAGATGAGCAATGACAATAGCTTGTGTGTGTATATGTGTGTGTATTTGGCTCTGTGTAAGTGCCAAAACTGCAATGTGTGCGTGTATGTGTGTGTGTGTGTGTGTGTGTGTGTGTGTGTGTGTGTTTTTGCATAGCCGGAGTGCCCCCGGGTCACGACGACACTGCGTGGAACAACAGTGTATAGTGCCTTCCTCTCTCTCTCGTATTTCTCATCATCAGCACTGCCACCATCCAAGTTCCACTCCTCTTTTCCCAGCGTGGCAGAGGGACAGGCCCCTGTTTGTCAACCCCCATCCTGGAATAATAGGAAACACCGCCTCACTTTTCCACTTTCTCCCCAAATGCTCACATTTCACCGCTAATTCCAAATAAATGGGTTCCTGTTTGCAACTCCCTCATGTTGGACGCTTGGATGCTTGTTTTGTGTGCTCTTAGGTTTTTCTGCACAGTGTTTCCTGCTGCTGGACTGTATGTGGTTGTAATTCTTTAGTAGGTTTAGCGTGACAACCTCATCTATTTTTGCAGATATACAGTAATCCAACATGCAAACCTCTCTAAAGTCATAAATGGCGTGCTTAAATGCCGGGCTGATTTTCATTGACTCATACTGAATGTGGGGGCAGAGCATTACCACCCGTCTGTAAATGTACATGAGGGGGATTTCCACACATTTCAAAGTATTGCCTCCCTGCAGAGTGTTACACTGGTAGTGTACAATTTTTATCATTTCAGTACTGCAGCAGCTGTCCCACTAGATGGAGACAAAGGCCAAACATCAAACTTGTTCGCTCTCCAAGTCTCATGTTGGATTGCTTAAATCAAATCAGTCTGGATCTAGAGCGCTCAGATGAACATTAGTATCTTTTAATGAACAAGGGATACATGGTGACACTTCCTCCATCTGGGTCCCAGGCAGAGAAAGAAAATAAATTACCACCCTGATCTCTAAATTAGCTTCAACAATTCTCTCAAAACAAAGATGTGGAAATATCATCATGCTGTGTTATCCTTTAAACTTTTGCCAATCATATTATCTCTCTATATTTCATCAGTTTCTGTTTGTAAATCAGTTCTTATTGCATGCAAGATGTTGAAAACATCTTACAGTCTCAGGGTGATACGGTATCTATCACAATTATAAACAGGCGAAACTGTGATTATTGTGTTTATCTGCAATCTGAAACACGAGAGCAGAATTAATTATATTTTGTGCAAACAAAATCATTTAGACTTGTATTTGCATCTACCTATGTTTTATCATCGCTTCTGCCTAAATTTAATTACTCTTGTTGTCCACGTGATGGAGTGCCATGTCTTAGAAAACACACACACACACACACACACACACACACACACACACACACACACACACACACACACACACACACACACACAGGCCTCCTCTGGTCTTGCTCTCTGCTGGTGGGCCGCCGCTGCACCACTCCGAGTGTGTGGGTGGTCCGAGCCAGGTGGAGGAGAGAGGGATTAACACCATGCCTGCCCAAAGAAAAAAGGAAAGAGAGAGAGAGAGAGAGAGAGAGAGAGAGAGAGAGAGAGAGAGAGAGAGAGAGAGAGTAAAAGATGGAGGAGAGATAGACATCTGCCCACCAGATGTGTTGTAAGACATACGAAGGTTTATGAAATACAGAGAAGGGAATGAAAAAGCGTTTGGTCATGCTCCTTGTAGTGACAACTGGATGCATTGTGACTGAAAAAAAAAACATTCTCTCTCTCCTTCTTCTCTCTCTGTCTCAGTGTCACTCCGATCCTCTGTCACTCGAAGTCACTCCGTCTCTCTCCTACTGTGTTCGTCTGTTTCAATCTTCCTTTCTCGGTTTTACACGCAAGACAAACACATCTGTGTCTGCACACACACATTCTCTCCCCCGTCTCTTCTTCTGACCCTGGAGGAACTCCTTGAGGGTGCTATTATATAAGCCAATGATGACCACCTGTCAAAACATGTCCTGTTACTGTGTCTGTGTGTGTCTGTGTCTGTGTGTGTGTATGTGTGTGTGCTGGGGAGGTGATGATGAAGGGGAATGAGCAGTCTGGATGAATGTGATGGGCTGGACTTACAGAGGAAGAGGGGATTTTTAACCCCATGTGACAGTTTTTTTCCACGTTAAATGAGGATACTAGCAAGAAAACTTTTTTTTTTTTTTTTTTTTTTTTTTTTTTTTGCCCTGAAATAAAATGAACCTAAACTATATTTTGCATCCTTGTGTTTTGACAGTTTGTGGGCATATGACCACTATTTTCTTTATATAAGACCTAAAATCCGTTTTTAAAAAAATTTACTCCATGTTTAAAAGACCGTGATAATATCAGTGCTGTGTCTCATTTCTGTTCCTGTGTAAAATATACCCGTGGAGAATTGGAGGCAGAGACTGGCTGTTATCAAGCACACACACTGTTAAAGTATCATCTATTTACACTGAGCCACCTTTGAAGAGGGAGGATACAGTAACCCATCCAAGGCCACTACCATTCCTTCCTGACCACACACACACATCTGATGGCTTAGTAACATACACAGTATACTTGCTATCTGCAACCAATAGGACCCCGCTAAGCTGATTTTTCTGAATCAAATCAACTCATGGACAGAGATCTAACAAATATCAGGATGTAAAATATTATATGGTTAAACTTTAAATCAAAAAACAAAAGAAGTTAAAAAAAAAAAAACTTTACTGAATTTTCCAACAAATATATAACATATATTCAAACGAAATTATTATTATTATTATTATTATTGTGATATGAATTTTTTTCCTGTTTCTAGGTATGCCCATTATGTATGGAGGGTGGATTGTTTTTAGTTTTTTATTTTGGAAAAAAGTAATGAACATAAAATCAAATATTTTTAGCACTGTGCTTTTTGCCAGTAAAATCTCACCACAAAATCCTTGTACTGCACAAATTCAGCTGTGATTGAAAATGCACGTTCATCTTTTTCCTTAGTTCCCATGGATTCCCTGTTCCTAACCCACTGTGTGTGTGTGTGTGTGTGTGTGTGTGTGTGTGTGTGTGTGTGTGTGTGTGTGTGTGTGTGTGGTTTATGGCTGTTTACACAGCTAACAGTGGGTGAGCCTTGCTCAACCAGTCTTCCCTCTGGGATTCAGGCCTTTTGAAGCCCTATAAACCTTGGATGAAAGCTTAAGCCAAATTAATAAAGTTTAACAGGATAAAGATGTGGCCTATAACACAATATTAGATTATAATTGCACTCCAAAATGACAGAAAACAACCTCTGTTTACAAGTTTCAGGCCCTAGAACATCATATAAAATAGACGAAGTGGTGGGTGGTGTGTGTTTGAGTGTGTGTGTGTGTGTGTGTGAGTTTGTGTGTGTCTGTATGGGTCCCGTCTACATAACAGTTTTGCCCCTTGCCTATTCCATACAAGACCTCTCCCTGATTCTTCATATTTCTGACCAGCAGCCCAGCTGACCTCAGCCTCATAATGAGATATTAAGTTTAACCAGTGAGCATGGAAAGGCAAACACAGCAGGATTACAGGAACTGCAGCCTCAATCCACACCGACACAGCTAAGCTGGGATGGCGAGGTGTGTTACCTGGAACCATTAAAAGTTATTTTCGTTGATACTCTGGTTATTGGGTGCTATTAGGTTTTATCCCACTTGGCGCTGTAATAAGTGTTGTTCTTGTTCAGGCTGCAAAGCCTTGCCGTAAAACACACATTTCTTGCACATGTTATAGAGTAATAAATGCTAGAAAATAAAGTGACTACATTCCCTCAAAGTGTTATTTCTTGTAATTACTTGAATTTTGCATTTTCAGAGGCTTACCAGTGTAAAATGTGTGTGTGGGCTGCATTTGTGCATGTTTATGCTCCTGTCTATATGCATATGGGCTTTACACATGTTATAATGGTGTCTATGATGAATATTTTGTATGTGTGTCTTCTAGAACCACAGTGCTGAAGGGTGGGAGGTGAACATAAGACAAATCTGCACACACACTCACCCACAGTCACACACACACACAGTCACACACACACACATACACGCACACACACACATTTAAACATGAGCCTTTTTCTCTCACAAGAACTGAAAGATGATGTTTAACCCAACACTAGTCTGATCTTTTCATGGCTCTCCACACAGGGAAAATCTTAGATTCCATGTGGTTTCTCCCTGTGGAGGCAACCATTAACTTTGCCTAAAAATCTAAAGAAGTCAGATATTTTATGCCTGTGTAAATGCAATTTGAGATCAACTCTTGTCGTTTTATTATCTGGCTCTTTTGGCTGGCAATTCAGAGCACAAAGATGACTCAAGTTGGGGGTAAAGCCTTGATCACTTGCTAAATGCCTTTTTTCATCCAACTTTTTCCCCTTCACTCTACCTCATAAATCATTACTGTGGCTAACATCAACAAATACTGAACATTTCATATAAGCAACAGTATTTACACAGCCTAATGCCTGACAGAAAGGATCTCTCCTCTGCACTCCACTAACAAATGTATCAGATTCAAAGTCACATGTATCACTGCCAGTGAAGCTGTCTGTCAGCTCATGCACACACACACACACACACACACACACACACACACACACACACACACACACACACACACACACACACACACACACACACACACACACACACACACACACAGATACACACACACACACACACACACACACACACACACACACACACACACACACACACACAGGCCACCACTACAAGTCTGAAATGAAACAGACTCCCTCACATCGTTATCCCCCTCCCATTTATCCTCCCTCACTCAAAATCCAGGAAAGGTTGTATTTGTATGATCGGAAATCTGCTACAAATCTGGCAACCATATGCTGGGACATATTCAGCTTTTATGTCTTTCAACTTGGGCAATGTTTTTTTGTTTTATGAAAGGCTCAGCTTCTCCACACATGTGCATCTCCCTAGTTTCCTATTCTTATTGTATTTGAAGTGAATTCTAGCATTGTGCGGTTGCTGACAGTGCTCTACTTAGCGAGGCCTTCTGCTGTGTTTTTGAGTGAAGGGTTGAGGGATTATGGTTCAAAGGGGCTGTGCTGAGCTTGTACAGATGACTCTGGACTGCATACTCAGTCATTTATGTTGTAGGTTGTCAATAGTTAGGAAATGTCTTGCAGGCCGACTCCACATCTGTGTTCCCTGGTTCTGACATGCATCTGATGTTAACCGTAACTTCGATCACCAAATACTGTAAAGAGACCAACAAAAACAGACGCAGCACAGGATCAGAGGCTCAGCAGACATGGGAGAAGGCAGAGAACGAGCAAAGGTCATAACAGAAGGAATCTGGCCAAAATTCAAAGAGATATTGGCAGTAAAGATTAAGAGAAACATGTCAATAAGGATGATTTTAAACATGAATGATACAAGGCAATGAGATGATGTGACATGGCAAAATGTAAAATGATATGACATGACATGACATGACATACTGCGGTAACGTGACATAATGTGACATGACATAACAAAATCTGACATGACATGACATGACATGATATGATGGTTGTGGTGCTGGTGATTAAAATGATGTTGATGATGATAATGACAGTGGCAATGATCATGATGATGATGATGATGATGATGATGGTGACTGGAATAGTGAGGTGAGGGTCGGGTGAAGTAAAATGCATTCGTATTGTAGGATCCTTCGAATACTCATCATTAATGACTGCAAACAGAAAGAAACTGAAAAATGAAAGAGGAAGATGCACCACAAGTGAACACAGACGCAAGGAACCGCATATATATGAGCACAAAGTACGAGCATAGGAAAGGGAGAGTATGGGTGAGGGGGAATGCGCTCATGTGAGAGCCAAGAGTCAACCAGGGTGGTCCATAGCTGCATGTATTCAGTTTGGTATGGAGGCTTGTCAACACAACTTAAAGCCAGAAAACATCCCAGTCATCCCGCCCTTCCTCACTTCTCGCATCTGCTGAAGACTGTGTGGAGCTACCTCGCATGGCTGGCCAATCTGAGGGGGGAGAAGGGGGGGGAAACGAAGGGGCAGAGGCAGGCAGGGCGGGTGGAAGAGGAGGAGGGGGAAGACTTAAGTCCTCCTCTAAAATAACAAAGCTGCTATTGACACTGACCTTGCCTCCGTCTCCTTCTCACTTTTCCTTCCCCCATCCTTCCATTTACAAGCGTGGTCGGGCTAACTGGCCCTGTCTGGCTCTTGGGACAGTGGCGTAGGTGTAGCAACACACTGATTCCAATCAAAATGAAAATGGCTTTTTTTCTTTTCTTTTCTTTCTTTTTTTTTTTTGAAATTGAATTTGAAATCAGATTTCTCACTTTAATTAGTAAAACCAGCTGATAATGCAACGGCGACTGAATGCTGGTGTTTATATATCCATGGATATTAATAGATATATGCCTGCAATGAAAGTTCAGCTTTGCCCGATCCCATAATATCCAATAATTATCAAACCAGCACACAGTAAAACCTCACTCTCTTCACCCTCTCTCTCTCTCCTCCTCTCTCCCTCTCATATCCCTGGCTTGGGTCTCCAGCACCTGTCAGCTCCAGCTTTTTATGAGCACTGGAGGCAGGACGGGATACAGAGCAGCAGGGTAGAGTTGTTTGCAGGGAGGAGAGGGAGGGAAACGGGCGGCGGAGAGGAAAGGGGGATATTCAAGATATTTATGGGCTGCAGGACGGCACACAGTGCACCACACAGCATGGTGTTGTAAAGCGCTCCTGAGAGCAGCTCTTCCACAGGCTGTCGCTTTTTCTCTCATCCGTCTCTTGCTTTAAATGCGGGCTGTAACTGTCAGTGTACACAAGCACTACAACTGTCCTCAAGGCTCATTTTCTCAAGTTATCATCTATCTGTGTTACTGAAGGAAATGATATTGAATTTCATGATGGCCTCACTGCAGCTGGGACCATGACAGATCAGCTCTGTGTGAAGCAGCAAGAGGCCTGTCTCTTAGTCATAGTTTACCTTCCACTGCCAGACTGGTAAATGTTTGCTTTCCCGTGTGTGGGTAGTGCGGCTGTGCCAGCTGCCAGTCTTGTTTGAACGTGAACTCCATTTAACATCTGAAAATAACAAAACAGTCTGTAATTCTAACATTTCACTTGGATTGTACCTGTGATGACTCACAGGATTGTACACATCCTGGCATATAAATGGTATGTGCATCATGTTTCACTTTTTACACTAACTCCAGCTGCTGTTCTGCCACTTTAACAAGTAAGATACACTTGATAAGATACATTAGAAAAAACTGCATTCAAAAATTAACTATACAGGATTTCTGCTCAGTGGAAGTCACAAATGTCTGGCCTTCGCAGCACAAAGGACACAAAGATGACTCCCCAGAGGTGAGCGCTGAGGTGACCATTTGAAGCAACATTTACACAACTATTTTATTTGTGAAGACCTGGTTTTCAACAACTGTAACAATGGTATGTTCACTATCTTATTAATTCACTTTAGTAGACCAAGGTGGCCGAAGCACATAAATACTAGATAAATCTAGATAAATACTGTCCTGTGAATGTCTGCCCAGTGTATGAGAAGACCAGTAACACTCTTTTCCTCTGTCTCATCTTTTATAAAGGCATTTTGTCAGGTCCGCAATCTTATATTGCAGGTCAGGTAAATAGTTGATTTGTTCAACTCTTTGACAGATATTTCACCCCTCAGGACTTCATCATTGGCAATACATGAAAAACAGTTTTCAGTTTTCAACCCATTAAATCATTTACCCTGATTGGGTGAGGCCGTGATAGCTTGGTTACATGAGAGAAAAAGGTAAAAAAAAAAAAAAAAAAAAAAAATGTATTACATACATTTTCTATACCAATCACATATCTTTTGTGGTCTTACTAAAACACAAAATATGACTCTTACAATTTATCATCAAACACAGATACAAGCATACAAGGTGGACATCATGTATCAGATGTACAAGGGCTGCAACTAGGCCTGTCTCTTCAAAATCAACAGCTGTGGTGTCAGCCAAAGCTGAAGCTATCTTACTGACTTACATGATGTTCTCAAGGGCCAGAACAAGTTTGCTGTTAGGCCTGGTCCTCAAACAGCATGCGGTAGATATATTGTTCCAGATTATACTTACTATCCCCTTATTGTTCTGTCCCATATGTACTCTCCCCCTGCAGTGATGATTGTGGTAATATGTGGAAAATTGGTAACATGTTTCAAACAAGATCAGCACATTGTGCGAGGACCAATGTCCTCGATGATGCAGGTCAGAGCTACAGGCTCTTACGAGGAACAAAGGAGATGATTTCACCATCCTCCCCCACACTAAAAAATCCTGTTGACATAGGTAATGCAGTCTTGGTGGAAGGAAACTGCCACTGAAGTCTGACTGCCTTTTCAGCTCAAAGTGAATGTGAAATTATAGATGGTGTGTCATCCCTCAACCCTGAATCCTGGCTGCATTTGCCCGCCCCAGAGAGAAAATCACATAGAACCAATTTAGGAGCGTATCTGAAGCGTTCCTCTCTGGACCCATATGCATGGAGCAAACCCTGGATCATCTACAGTGGATCCAACAGCTATTCAGACCTGACTAACATTGACCACAGTCAGTTTGCAGGTCTAATGGAGTGTGGGGAACAGAGTGAACAATTTGACTTTGTGGATTTCACCCACAGTGATTTCAAATGGGGCATTGAAAAGAAAAGAAAAGAAAAAAACACACTGTTTTTCTGTGATGTCACAGCATTCATCTGTTACCATATCACATCCCTCAATAAGCATTCAGTGTAATTTCATCAGGGATGAAAATGGGGCTTAAAAGCAACCTGCCGTATTGTTAATGTCATGATTTCATAACACACTGATTAGGGGCTATACAAATATACTTATCTTGACTTAAAGACAGTGACTTTTAACTTTTTACGACCTTGAAAATTACATGTCATGACTTTGTTCAAATTTGTGTTCCTCTTTGGCGTGTCTTATAACAGAAATAGAGTAACTCTGTTTTACATGTAAAGTAAAGAATTTATAATTTAGGGTATCAGCTGATATCTGCATGAATCATGCATGTGAACTTTAAGATTGTGGGGAAAAAATACATTTGAATTAAAAAAAAAATCTTGTTTAAATAAGTTACTGTATTTTCAGCCACAGGAAGATGCTGTTGTGCTAACGATGTGTGAATACTATGTATAATTATATACTTTTGCATAAGCGTGCCCGAGTTAACTTGGCTTTAACAGAGCTTTATAAAAAACAATTTCACTAAATGTCAGCTTTAATTTGCTTTTTATATGCTGTGTGCCAACGTCCAAAAATATGCCTGCTGCTTGACTTGAAAGGAAAAATTACACATGCAATGATGTCGGCAATTACTGCTGTGAACAATGCCACCTGTTTTCAATGGAAATACAACATTGACTAACCAGACTGGCTTTTGTGGCAGGCAAGATGTCTCTCATTAACACCACATTACTAATTTGTTAAACATAAAGTGTTTGTGTTAAGGTTTCCTATAACACTGCAGCTTTAACAATGATGGGAGAAAATGGTTGTTTAACAGTGAACTAATAAAACAGGCAAAGACCACGGAGGTTTGCATTTACTCAAATGTACAGTGTGATTCATAGAAAATTACTCATGTGGACAGAGGCTGATAATCTGTGGTAGATTTTAAAGAATTTCTACTTCTACTACTTTCTACTTTTTAGAAACACTAAAAAGTCCACATATTGACAATAGTATATCTATATATATTGAGCGTATGAGATAGGATTACTCTCAGGATTTGGGTTAATTAGTATGTTAAGAGTTAGCAAATAGGCAAGTGACCACTGCGGAACATTTTTTCAAGTATCAACACTGGACTATTCAAGTTAGGTTTGTTCATTTATTATATTTATTATAATATGATTATTTATTTATTTATTTATTTATTTATTATATTTGTAAGTTAGACCCTATAATTGCTAATTAGTTTACAATACAGTTTGTTCATGAATACATGCTGATATATCATTACTTAACAAATGTATATAAATTACAAGAGGTTACAACTAAGTCATAATTAGCTTTGACTCCTGAAAAATTGCATAATTTGCCAGCTTGTCTTACCATCAATACCCTTCCACTGAAAACTGATTTGCCAGTCTATAACTAAGTGATTATTAACAATTTTTTCCTTATGCAGTAATTACAGGAATAAACCTCAAAACGATTATGAAACCAGTGCCATGAAGCTCATTCATGTTCCTTAACTTTTAGTACTAGTTAATACCGATGGAGACAGGTGATCTGTCAAGCGGCAGGCTCAGATGTGACTGGGACGGCTCCTCCTGGGGTCTGAGGAGGCCTGAGTTTCCTCTCTGTGCTCCCTCGGCCTCCTCATGGATCTGAGAGAACTGGTGGTGTTGGGATTCCTCAAATCTCTCGTCACTGGAGTCAAGGGCGATATCCGCCTGGACGTCTCCCAGCTCCTCAGACGCCTTCCTGCAGGGTTTAGGCCTGTGGCTCTTGGATGACACACAACCCAGCACAAAAGAAGATCAAGGGAATTAAACTAGAAAGGAAATTTATAAACAGTAAAATGAGAGGCAGTTTCAGCGTGGCAGATCTGGAAGCAACAAAAGCTTTCAACACATACTGAGCATGTTGACAATTCCTCGCTCACAGCTCCACTCGTGGTGCTTGAGAACCGGCGTGTAACCAACAGCTGGAGCATGGCTAAACTTTATATTACCAGAATGATAACCAAAGTACAGTAGTTAATTTATTTCATAAACATTTGGAATGATCAAAAATGTATTTGTTGGAAACATTTCATGTTTTATCACCCTTGCTCCCGAGTCCCAGGCAGATTGTGAACAATTGTGGCCATGCAGCTCACAGTCACTGTTTGTAGTCTTTCTTTCAAAGTATGTTGTCAAACATAGTTGAAGCCTTTATGTTTGCATTATGATTTATGAAGTTTAAAACCCAGTTCTGTTTGGTTGTAATTTAAAGTTCATCAGTGTTTATTGAGGCATTTTTTAAATAGAATCATAAGTCTGCTTTTGCATTTTTGCAGAATTCCCTTGGAGATGAAGAAATATGGGACTCCAATATAATGAAAGCCTTATCTACCTGAGGAGCCTGATGAAAAAATCCCCCCCCAACATTCATCTGTTAGTATAGTCCACTCTGTAGCTTTCTGTTCAAGATTTAAGGACCTCAAAATCAAGTTCTAGAGCCACAGAGAGGTTTTCTTTTAGTTTTATTCACCTTTCTTTTCACCAAGAAGAGGATTTTAACCTTCAGGATACTGTTTGCAAAAAGTCAGATAAAGAAAAAACGAAAAATCAATGACTTTGATTTGATTTGAGTTGAGTTTTTCAACATGTCTAAGACATTCTCTCATTCTGGTCGATTAGCCTTGCCCCACATGCACATTGAAACCTATTCCATGACTGACTTCATTTTATCTCTCCTGGGAGTATATTCCACTCTACTGCTGCCATGTAGAAAAGGGCATTTTGGCCAGAACAGGTCTTAAATGTACATGGCACAAATCTAGTTCACCTGGGTAATAACTCTTTGTCCCATGATCTTTCTACTTAACGATCTATCCAACTCACAGCCTTTATTTAACACATGTTTTGGCAGTAATCAGAGTGTCTCCCGCTGAGTTCCAAGGACCTTTTCAACCTTATTTTTGAACCAGATAATATAGATTCAGTTTGACCAAAATGCAAAGAAAATTAATTTTCAGAAAGCCATCATCATTTAACTGGTTCTCAACAATGTTCTTGTCCTTGTGGGAAAACAATAAAGCTGAGTCATCTGCATAGAGAAAAAGATTACATTTGCTAACAGATTTTCTGTCATTAAAGAGCAAAGGACCTGGGACACTTCCCTGTGGCTCACCACGGTTGATCTCTAGTTACAAATAAAGTGCCATTAATATCAACTCTTTCACACCTATCAGTCAAATACGACCAAATCCACTCATAAGCCACATACTGAAACCCAAAGCTTTAAGTCTAGTGAGCAGAATCTGATGGTCCACTGTGTCAAAGGTGCTCTGAAGGTCTGATACCATGCCACAAGAATTTACCCAAATCTCTTTCCTTATGGGCTGTAATCAGATAGAAATACTAAATTAAAACCAGGTTACATTTATTTCAACAAATTAGTTTTGCAAATGTAGCTAAGCTATGTTAATTTGCTTATATATTATTTTCCCCAAGACTCTGATACGATTCGTAAAATGGAATCTGGTCAGTAAGTTCCAGTTTGCTCCCTTTATATATGCAAAAGAATGACCCTGGCAAATAAGTCTCAAATCTTTTGGGTCTCTGTCAGACTTAATGGTGAGATTATGAACATGAATCAGAGTGTGGGTGTGGGTGAGAGGTTGTATTTCAGTTTATTGTGTTACAATGGGTGGATATGTTGACACACACTCACCTTTTACTCAACTATTTTAAGTCACTTTAACTGTCAGGTGGTACGGAATGGGAAAAGATGCCAGGGAAAAAACTCACAGGTTTTCCAGTGCCAATGCCAGGGGAAAGTTGTATGGGAATGAAAAAAAAGATTAATCGAAACCAAATGCACCCTCATCAAAGAATTTCCCTAAGCCTGTGTAATATACAGCAATCCTGGTGTTTGCCCTTGGTCCACTTTTCCAGACCTGTTTTTCTTTCCTCTCAAGGTCCGCTTCCATCTTTCCCCTGCAACGGATTTTAGATGTGTTTCTTGTTGACCAAGAAACCGCAGTTTCTCTGAGATGTGTGGTACAGATTTGCGAACGCATGCATGCCCATGCACTGCACAAAACAACACAGAAACACAAACATGCTTACACACTGCTCCTCAAATGTGTTGGATCAGTAAAGAGGTGACTGAGGGTGAGCTGATTACGTCATGTCTCTGGCTCTCTGGTTTGGCTGTCTTCAGCATCCGTTTGTTTGGAGGCTAAACATAGCCAGAAAAAATGAGACTATTTCTACAATCTTCTCATTTTCTGCTTTTGTTGTGGTCCTATTTCAAGCTCTGAACATAATCTGAAACATGTGTCCTCTCACACCTCCATGCCTCTGAAACAGAGCTGAGAATGGGGTAAGAATATCGGATTGTGGCTATTTGGACGAAGCTGCCAGCAGAAATAAATTGGATTGTCAGATCAACCTGAGTCGGATTTGTTATTATGTTCCTCTTGCATTTGCTCTTACTCTTGCTTCCTCACAGATTTTTCTTATTTCTAAATTTCACACTCACTTCCTCTGTCTTGTGCTGCACACCCAGTCTTCCATTGAAGTTTCTACCCCCCCTCTCTCTCTCTGTATCTCTCTCTCTCTGCCTCTCTCTCGCTCGCTGTTTGTCTCTCTTTACAGACATGTGGATATATTATGAGCTCATGGTTGCTCTTGGGTGGCTCTGCTGCTACATGTCACTGTCATCTGCCTACTTGAGGTTCAAGGGATTGGGGAGGGGTCCCCCCCTTTTCTAAATACACACAGTCCATCACATTTCCTGACACGGAGCTCATGCGAAGTCTAAAAACTGCTCTACTGAGGGGCTTTGGCTCACAGTTCACTGATTGACTTTAATGAGCCACCGTGGTGATACATGGAGACTGTACACATTTGTGTGTGTAAGCATGTGTGCTATAATTGAATAAAACTCAAATATGACTGAGCACGCCAGGAAAAGCAAAGCACTCCCCGAAGAGTTGTAGGTGGAGGGCGGTCATTTACATGTTGCAGAAGACGTGCTGTGAGCTGTAATGCACTTACACAGCAGCAAAGCCTAGGGAGAGGCTGTGCCGCACACATTTATGGATGCTTTTCTGTACTGTTTAATTAACAGTTTTTCTGAAACTGCACCACAAAAAACATCCAACTAAACAAGGCATTTAGTCAAGCCTTAAAATTTTATTACTTATAATTTTTACTTAAAACAATTCAAGAACTCTGTCCACTGGGTGTAGCTTCGTATTTCAGTAATTTTACTGATGTTTTACAGTTGAGCAATAGAAGATTTTAGGATTAAATACTAATATTGAAGACTTATGATTTCTTCTCCATGTGAATACATCCTACACAACTCTGATGGGCCAAGATCCCACTTTGCTCCATTTTGGCAGGTAGAAATGGATAAAGCATCCCCACTCTGCAGCCTGATGGTCTTTTAAAACCATCATGTGCCAGTGATACAGCTTTTCCAGGTACTTTAATTTTGTAACCATTTTAGGTGCCAGCACATTGACCTGTCTCACCCTCTCTCTCTAACTTTCACTTGCACAGACCACCAAGCAAATTTTCTATTTCCAACTCCGTTGATCCCCATTTTGAGAGTGAGATTAAGTGTATTCTTTATTTCAAAGTTTTCATATGGGATCAGTTTTAGTACCTTCAAAGTGATACTTTCAAATCATTCCAGTATAGCTGCAACAATTCATTTCCAAGACATACAACACCTGATATTTAGGGCTTACATAATGTGCATGGCATGAGAAAATGTAAGAAGGTGGCACTGGGTGTCCCTTAGTGCTGGATGGCCTGCTAACGCACTAAACCCTTAAGCTGCCTCAGACAAAACAAACATCAGATCAAAAGTCAGCTGCAGAGTTTTAGCTTTAAATGTAATAATATCTGACGGCCAGATGACCACATGTATTTGATATTCGTGCTAACAGTATTACAACGCGAGCATTGCCACGATCATGTGCAACTTATCTAGAGTCCAGAGACTGGCAATACCAGCGTGTCTTACAGTCTGAGAGCCTGTTTTGACTGCAGAGGCCTCCTTTCAAACATCATGAGGGCACACCAACAATGAATGCGTGACTGTGGGAGAGAAAGGGAAATGTGCAAATTCACATGCTGTGATCTGTAGTGTTTACATCCCCTCTGAAACCATAACAAAGCTGATCAATCAAACCACGACGTCCAGAGTAGGCCCAACATAAAATAAACTCAGAGATGCTGTCACACTGTGCAATTTTCCACTCTCTCTCTCCACCGGCCAGGTGGAGTTTTATTCTGGCAAATTCGCGGCAACGCAATAGATTAACCATTATGAACAAACTACAGTGATGCAATGCAACACTGCAATTTTTTTTTTTTTTTTTTTTGTATTGTCGCATTGTTGCATTGCATTGGTTTGTTGAAAGGTCGTGTGATCAGATATACTGGTTACTGACTACAGTACGCTCCAGTTATTTCAGATGTCACTGGTCATAATACCATGTATGTCTTTCATTTCCATAGTGAACATACTGTCACTGCCCCAGAATGCGCTGCCTAATTAAAAAGAAAAGCTGCAGTGAGCTACAGATTTTATCCTAATTGTGGAAATACAATAACAAGCATGGTGTTCTTCGTCCTCGATTTAATATTATTATTAGCATTGTTGTTGTTGTTTCTGGGTTAACGTTCCACTCAAGGAATGATTGGTTTAAGAATTATTTTGGCATTTCTATGCTGAAACAGCCTTAATCTCCATTGATTTAGGTGAATCGAAATTCTTTAAACTGGACCTTATATGATAGGTTGTATTAAACAAACATAAACAAACAAACAAACAAAATCTATTTTAAAAGATTTTCAAAAATCAAAATATTAACCTCATATAATAATAAGCTCATATATGAGAACCGGGGGGTCATGAGCGCTGCGTGGGTTCTCCATTAGGCAAACAGGAATCAGGTGCTCTGTGGAGAGGGCTGTATAGCCGTGTAATAATAAAGGCTTTTTAACATTTTTTCAACGGAGCAGCGTGCCTTGGATATTTTTAACAGTGGATGTTCATTTAAAAAGTAGAGGAGCTTAAATATATATGTTCCACTGACCATAATTTCATATTTATCATTTTTTAAAATCAAAATTTAGAAATCTAATATCTTTTTAATTTTTCATTTAATCCTAAAAAACTAATAAAAAATACACTGGGTAATGAATTATTTGAGCCAGGCTAAAAAAAAAAACAAAACATGCAGGCTAATTAAAATCGCACAGACACATTAGAAATACAATCACCACTTTATTCAAAATATTACTTTTTTAAAATTGTGCGATTAGGTACATAAATTAATTTAAAAAATGAAAGACTGTAAAGCAAACTGTCGATAAATGAAGATTATGGTAGCTTGTCTGCAACCTTATCATTATTAACATTATTTACAAAATACTTTTAGACTATTTGATTTGAAGAAAAAAAACTGTCTATTGCGAGGCTCAGAAGATGAAGACACAGTGACTCTCCGTTCAGGGATGCCTCGTCATCATTAGCCTGTATTATATTAAGTTTGAGGAAACTTTAATGGTCCCAATGGGGAAATTGGGCAACTGCGTAACAATGTAATTGGGCATCATTCCATGAAGTGAAACGGGAGACATGAACGGGGAGTTGGGAGCCAAAGATGGGACAGCGGTGCAGCGTCCCGGGTCGAAATGTTCAAATGTTAGAGGAGGGAAAGTCTTCTGACCGACAGTCCTGGAGAGGAGCGACGAGAGCGCGGGTAAGATGCTGCTTACAGGTGGGATGTTGGGACTAGCGTGGGAACCCAAACGACTCCCTATGGTTAGATCGTGGTACAAATCTAAAGCAGACCCCTGGAGAGAGGAGCCCACCCTGTGCGCTCCTGGGAAAGGCAATCCAGGAATCAGGCTGCGCTCCTGCGCACCGGTGTCCTTTAAGGTCCCCGTGTTGAAATGTTGCCTCTTAAAGCGTTTCCTGCGCCGGAGAAAGCTCCCATTTTCAAACATATCGGCCGACATGGGATCCAAGGTCCAGTAATTCCCCTTCCCAGGATTCCCAGGCTCCCGGGGCATTTTGACAAAGCAGTCATTCAGAGACAAGTTGTGACGGATGGAGTTTTGCCACGCAGGGAACTTCTCTCGGTAATACGCAAAGCGCTGGCTGATAAAATCGCATATCTCACTGAGAGTTAGACGCTTTTTCGGGCTCTGGAGGATGGCCATGGTGATGAGAGCGATGTAGGAATACGGGGGCTTAACCGTGGCGGCTCTCCTGCTTGGGGCAGCCCGCAGTCGGGCTGCGAAGTCCCCCTCCTCCGGCTCCTTAGAAGTGAGGGAGGACGCGCTTTGCTCCACATCGCCACTGCCCTCATTCAGCAACGAATAATCCATATTCCTCTCATCTTTAATATCGTCTCCCTCCACGTCAATGTCCGTCTCCTCCATGGGTTTGTTGTCCAAGGTCATGATCTTCAGAGGGTCCAGTGGCACCTGCGCCAACAGGCGAGATTAGCGCCTCTCCAAGGCAGAACAGGCGCAGACCCGCGGCTCGCTTTCCATTCACAAAAAAAGGAAACGCATCGGACTGCGTCTTTGACTTTTTAGCCTCCCACGCCCCACGTCTTCGTCCGTCCCCTCGTGCAAACATCCTGTTTAAATCAAAGCAGAATCCATACCTGACACAATGAGACTAAATGAAGTTTGAGTAATTTGCAGAAGGAAAATTATGGATTTTACGCCACACAAAACACAAAACTCACACTACAATATGAGAAAAGGTTATTTTAATAACCCATTTTAAAACATATAGGCCATTTACTGATCATGGTAACAGGAACAATTACCATCGTGGTCATGATGGATATATCTGGTATCCTAAAAATACAGGAAAGACTTTTGTGAATATTTGTGGCAAAAGTGCTGCTATTGCAATGGGCATTTGCAACTGTAGGCTATGGGATAATGTGGACCTGGATACTATCGAAAACAGTGACATATCATTGTAAGATAATCCAAAGGCTGCTAATGTATTTGCACAAAAGCCAATATTTTATGCTAGATCTCCTTCTCTGTATATATCTATAAACACATTTTATTGTAGGCTATTGTAAGGGGTAGGAAAGAGTACACTTTTAATGAGACTTTCCACAGCCAGTTTCCTCAGCCCACCGTGCGTTGCAGGCCTGTTTGCCAAGTGGGTGGCCTCGCACAGATTGATACAGTGCAGCTATTATTTCAAAACGGATTACGTCTTCCTCTGATTTGAAACAGTCACAGAGAAAAAGTTGTCTGTCTCACCATGTGCCAAACGATCCGGCAATAAGGCATACAGAAGGAAATGATCCTCGTGTGCAGCTACGCATATAAAGATAGGGACAAGCCTACTAAAACCAAAGTGCTTGCGATTTTTTACGTTAAGCATACTTGAATTAACTTGAATGTGCTTTTTATGTGCCCACACACGCACACGCAATTTCCAAATTCAGTAATACAGAGAAATTTAACTATGGAAAACAAAATTGATATTTCTTAGATAATTTAATGCAGACCAAAACCCATACAGACTCACAGAATATTTTTTAACATAAATTGTAAGGAATTCAGTGCACCAATTTATCCAGCAAAAATGTAATAGTTGTCCAAAAACAAGAACCACCCATGGAACAAGAAAATAAATAATGACAATCACAAACACCAACAAGGACAACATCAACACATCAATTTAACTTGTGTAACAAAATGTGTACCTACTGAACTTAGACTAGTGGACAGTCTTGGTGTCAAGGTCAAGTGAAGTAAATTGTTTTGCAGTTAACAAGAATAAACGCAGCTCTGAGCTCAGGTTGCAGTCTTGGTCATGTACAGAAATAACTTCTATTGCAGCCATCTGGCACCGTTGACCGTGATACACAGGCAACACTGAAGCAATCTAGGTGAAAAATGCCAACAATTACAACCAACAGTACTTTTCCACTCTGTGTTTTACTCCTTGTGGCCCACCTAAATCACTCCATTTATTTGCACCAATAAATAACTCCAAACTCTGCTGCTAACAACAATGTCCATTTATACTGCAACAGCATACTGCAACACAGACATAATGGTCAATTAATGTATAAACCTATCAAAATCTTCATTGACATGTTCTTTTGACCCATCAGCTGTACACAGACTGTCAAATACACATTAGAAAATAGTATAAGTTGAGAGATGTGCATTTAAGATTGACTAAAAGGTCAATATTCAAGTCATAGTTCCATCCATTCTTCAAGTGTGGAGTGCAAGGCCTAAGAGTAGATCAAAATCCCTGTTTATATTTTCTGCTGATAAATATAGCACCGGATGAGGAGTTGCAGAGCCAGAGGGACTGCGTGGCACTGCCTGAGGTAGACTTAAAGTAAATTCAACAAGGTAACAATGGAATTAATTTAAATATTAATTAAGATTGCTCTTCATTGTTATATGATAATTTTTTTTTTCCTGGAGAATTGCAGGAGCACAGCATATGGTCTTGAATCACTGTAAGTGTGTGTGCAGAGCTTCGTCACATGTGGACTTAGAAAACTTTGCTTAATGTATGTCGCCCTAGGCTGTGTGTTTGCGCTGAGCCGAGGCCAGCCTCACAAAGTTTCCACACTTGAGGCAGCACAAGTTTGAGTTGCCCTCTTTCCTTGGGATATGCCAGCAGTTGATACAACGCACTCTGTACTTCTTATACCTTCAAAAAATAAAGACAACAGAGTTAGGGTGTTAATTAAACTACATTTTCTTTCAGGCTTATAGTGAATGTTTTGTTTATATTGCCCACCTCACCCAGCATAGCACGTCTTATGGGTGCTATTTTCAGCAGTATGCTGTTGTGTATTTCTGGTGACTAAGACTAAGCAACAGAAAACCTCAGGCCATAAACGCCCGGTAACAAGTAATGCATGATATAGTAATGGTTTATTGTTGTAATGATGTAATATGCACCCCATGATAGTGCATCTCTGCAAGTTGTTGTTGATGCTTTTAGGAAAACAATGGAAGGAATTACAGTCTGAAATGGCATACACATGAACGTTAAAATGTTAAGTACTGCATCCCTTGTAACCAGGCAAAATAATCTTGTGAAAAGTGCCAAAAAATACTATCTGGATAAAGTGAGTTTATCTGTAGTTGGCTTCTTTGAGTTAAAAGTATGATTTTGGAGTAGGGTTTCTTAAAGACAACACATGTCATAATTATGGACACCTCCATTGCAACCATTATTGTAAACTGACCTCAAACATTTAATTTATGGCCAACAGCTTAAGTTAATATAAGTCACCTTATTCCACAAGCGTTACAGAGTGGGGTTCCATCCTCAGCATCTCTCCACATGGGAGTCTTCTTTGTGCAACATGATGCACACATTTTGCTCTCTGGTGAAATGAAAGAAGAAGAACATACTCAATTAATTTTAAGTCATGATTACAGTAATTTTATGAGTCACTTCCTCAAAAGACACTTGTGAAGCAACACCTGCTGGCGCTAACTGACTAAAGGAAGGCGTTGTAATGGAAATTAAAAATTTCAGGTGAAAATCATATTTCACTTATCAAACACAATATTCCTACTCCTTGGGGCAGTGTTGTGCATCTGTGATGCCATTCTATGACGGAGCTCTATAAAAGATGAATTAAGCACAACAGAGATGATATGTCATTGTGTGTTGTTCATTTCGGTATTTAAGTTTATTTTAACATATTTTGAATTGCCAGATATGGTGTGCTTATAAATCCCTTGCAAAACCTAAAGAAAGCAGTAGTCACTGCAGTGAACGTGTAATGACTTTTGAAGGAGCGTATCAGTAGTGTAAAGAACTAAAGTAACTTTGATTCTGGTGCCACTAAAAATACAGCAACTTAAAGGCATCGGCTGTACAGCTGAAAGTAGTAATTACATGTTTGAATTTCTTTGCCGTTTCTCCTTCCTTTTCTCTCCATTTATTACATGGCCTTAAGGGAACTATTTGTTACCCATTATGGTCTTAGGATGTTTACACAACAGTTTCCCTAAATACCTCCTTTATTATCATTCTTCAAATGTATTCCACCTGTCTTGAGTGTGGGCATTTGTAAGCAATTTCTGCTGTGGTGGCGACCCCTAATGGAGGAAAAAGGGACTTCACACAACAGCATAAATGTGCAGAATATTTTTTCCCCCATATTCATGATGTACTATTAGTTTGACTATAGTGAAGAGATAATCCAGATTCTCCCAACTATTTTGCTAGGTGACCTCACAAAATTCCTTTTAAAACATGATGACTCTTCCCGGACATTGTCATATTTACAGTAGTAGTAGTGTTTTATTTAGTCACTACACACAATACAACAAGTATAAACAATATAACATCTATTATACAATAATATTTTAGACAGTATACTGTAAACAAAGAATTTAAGAGTAAGATTTAAGTAATGACTGAAAAAGACACAGGCAGAGGCATAATGCTTATACACACCTGTCCTACATTCTTATCAAGTTAAGCTACATTCCAGAAATAAAAAATAAGTTTAAAAAAATTCAAACTTGTAAGCCTAAAAATAGTTTTATAAAGCATTCCTTTGAAAACCAAAAGCACACATTGTTAAATTTAAATTAGCATTGTTCCATAATCTAACCTTTACAATGGACCAATATAATACAAAATATTTTGATTACACAGTGGACCAGGAATCAGGGTAAGTGATTTTCAGGGTGGCCCATTTAATTTGCAGTAGTCCACACATTCCTGCCTGAAAGGTCTGCAATAATGTCTACATATAATGTGCAGATGTGCTCAAGAAAGATCAGCTTGTTTGGATTGCAAAGGTACTGTTACTGTTACTCACTGGAAATGCTGGTGGTCAGGTCAATCTCGTCATCTGAGCTGCTAGTTTTGGAGCTCTGGAAGGACCGGGACCTCACCCTGGGTTTTCTTACACTCTTTAAGAGCTCTTTGCTGTGGAGGAGGCACAACAGATAAATGTGTATCAAAGGGGTAATGTTTAAAACAGCATCTTCCTCTCATGTAAAAATGAGTAAATAAAAGTAATGACACTAAATTTGAGAGGGCTGCAGTGTGATTCTCCATTATGGACAGAAAACAGCATGTCAAGATGTTTTTCCCAAGCTGAAGCTGACATTACCTGTACTTTGAAGTTATGAGGAGCCGACACTGCTCCCTGCTGTCGTCCAGCACTGTTTCCATGCGAAATGTAACACCTTGAAAGTCCGGGTCTTGGATATCAGCGCTCCGGCTGGGATGAGGCTGTTTTCTGGGGGTCTTGGTTCTCCATGTGGACTGGGAGGAACGTTGCTGGGGAAATGGATGAGCACTTGGATGAATTTGTATGCATTCTGGTTTAGATGTTTTAGGGGGTGGTGGGTTTGTTTCTCCCTTAGGAGATTTCATCTGTGGGAATAGTGGGTACTTTTCTTCTTTGGGAACGTGTCTACAATCTGGTTCAGATGCTGTAATTTTGTCATCTTGTTCCAAGACCATGTGAGATCCATCTTCACTTCTAAATGAGAATATTGCAGATTGTGATGAAGGCAAAAGGGAGCTGTGTGATGGCAGCTGTGTGTCAAATGGCGTCTCTACAGTCCAAGTTAGGTTTGAGTTAAAGTCGAGTATCACTGCTGGCTTTGGCATCGGGTATTCCTTTGTACTTACAGACGGGTAAAGTGCTACACTTGCATCTTCATTTGAACTGCAGGTAATATCCTGCTCCATATCCTCAGAATCCTCTTTCCACTCCAAACCCATGAAAACATTAAACTTGACCTGTGTTTTGTCTCTGTGTGCAGGCTCTGATGAATATGCTGTTGTATTTTTGTCCACAAGCTCAAGCCTAACTGTGTCTATTTTTTCAGGACTCTGTGGGTGAACAATACTGCCAACTTTGCAGCTGTTCACACGACACTGCACTGGGAAGCCGCTGGATCCTTCACTGCAGTCTCCTCTCAACTCACCCATAGCGCCTTTGGTTTGGCTGTTACAGCCTGTGTTTTCTTCTCTCTCACTGATGAATGAAGGGCATTCTAAAGGGTATTCAGGAATCACACTGTCACCTCTGCATCCCTGATCAGTTACATCTGCTGCTGAAGCAGATGAACTGGCTGTTGAATTGGTGGATTTTAAATTTAAATCTGTGTCTTTTAGGTCTCTGTCATGGAGAAGCCTTTCACACTGCAAGTTGATCAGGCTCAGAACTCTCCAAGGGCTACTGTACTGAGGACTAGACTCAACTGAGGCTGTGATCTGGTTATGGCTATCTTCCATGCTAGTCTTTGATTGGCTGTAAGGCGTCATATGAGACAAACAATGCTGAGAGGAACAATGAGAGCCATTAAATGAATGTAGATCCTTTGCCTCCCTGTTAATCATGAAAGGATCCTGCCTAAGTAAGTTCTTAGGCCATGTGGGGGGTGAACGGGGGTCCAGCAAACTATTGTGGGCAGGGGATGCTAGTTTGGAGGCCTCCTGGCGAAGGTAGAGGATTGTGGATTGGGTGGCATCTTGCTCCATGGTCCCCTGGTTTCCCTGTGGTGCTGTGCTCATTTTGAGGCAGTGTCTGTCATAAAGAGAAACAGCTTCTGTGCAGATGGATGTTGATTTGAAGTTAAACAATTAAACACAGTAACACAGTATCTAATACCATTTGAGTAGCAGTCCCAAGTACTTAAATGAAAATAATTATTGATGCCTCAATAAACAACAATTACAGCTAATCAGATAGAACTACTACACCTGTGTTAAATACTGTTTCCTAACTAAAGTCGATAATGAAAAACTATTAGGTTTTTGAGATATGTAAACGTCAAGTTCAGAGTTCAAGTTGGTTTCCTTAAAAAGCAGGCCATTCCTCAGTGAAGCAGTTGTTTACTCAATCTCAATTTTAGGTTTACATCACAGTTAAAATAACAAGGTTAACGTGGCTCTGACATGATGACATATTTTGGTTATTTAATTGTTTAGCTAGGCGAGCAAAGCCGAGCTGTCAAATTGTATTTGATATTAGATATTATCTATTAGATTTGAAGCGAGGAACTCTCTTTTTTAAAATAAATGATAAAATGCAAAGTATTACTCATTATGTTGCCTGTGTTAACTCACCGGGACAAAGGAAACAGAACGTTGATGTGGTTTGGAATGTTAAAATGTTGCGGCCTGTGTTCGAGAATGCCAAGCACTTTCGCGGGCACTGTGATTTCAATTTCTGTCTCGAGCGCAGAGGGGGGGCCGGCCAGCCCACTCATGTCAAACTGACTTAATACGTTTAGAAGTGTATGGCATGGACATGACAGTCACCAGCAGTAGCCTGCGTGTTACTGCAATGCGCTGTCGACAACACATTTGTATCTATAGGCTGTTTAGGCCACTTTGGAAAACTAAAACTTTAATTAGAATTTGTAATAAACGCCATCTAATTGTGCAGATCCCATCCCAGTTCGATGATCACAATATTCTCAATAGCCTAAACTGTGATGCTACCACACCTACTCAACAGATCAACCTTGAGTCCTAATCACTGATCTTTTCCATCTCCACATTGTGATCCGTCATGGCCTCCGATAGCCAGCTCATCCTCGGTGTCATGGTAATGCACATTGCGATCTGATGCTAAGCACCAGAGAGCAAAGTTACGAATGATAACACACTCTCTCTCTAACACACTTAATTTAACTGCGATCGCCGTGCAGGTACATGCTCACCTTAGATCTAGTCTTGAAATCGATCATCAAACCGATCGCAAAGTGTGCCACTTTCATTTGACTTCAAACTTTAGACGATAGTCGCTTGTCAGGATTAGATCCGTGTTTTGGGTCAAGAGTAGCTGCACGGGTGTTTTTGATTTACTGTGATTACGCCTGGTGGTGCATAAAAGTGCTTCCTAGGCTGCCATCCGGTTTCTCGGGGCGAGGAGGGACCAGGGCATCGTGCTTTCGGTTGACATGAAATGCTACTCTGGTTTTCTGGGCAAAATGTACGCATTCAAGTAGCCCAGTACATTATTTTCCAAAAAACCCACAGAATTTGCGGCCTAGGGATGAGCGACGGGACGTTGTGTTTCTCCTTTAGCCACCTGTAGGTCACCACAGTGGGAAATATCAGCGGCAACTTGTTACGCGGAGAAAAATCAGTTAAGAAGACTGGCTGCTTAAAACTGATTTTATTGCACAACTTCAAGTATTTGCAAATTAAAGAAATGCCATAAATATACACTTACATTTGTGCGTATGTTGGACAGTTACAGTAGACCTAGTAAGTGATGGGTATAAAGAGTAAACGCAATCCAAGTTAGCACAGAGCGCATTATCTCCAGTCTCTTCTCTATCCCTCAGTTATGATCTGGTACATCTGAACCACCCAACTAATCTAGCCTTGGTTCACTGTCACCAGAGCTCAAGTGCTGCGAGTCAACATCTGAGTGTTATGGACTTTGACAGGAATTTCACATGTGTTGTGACAAAACCAGTGTTGGGGTGAAAGGCAAAATGAATTTCACAGTTGAAACATGAGGTCACCCCTGGGTGTGAGGAAACGTCTTTTAAAGACAATGATTCAAATCTTGACAATGATCCAGGTTTTGGTGGTATGTTTTTGGTTGAAAACCCAGCCTCTGAGCCTCAGGTAATTTTAAGCTGGTGGCTTGCAAATACAACACGTTATCCTCTATGGCTGTACTGGTCATTAGGTCTGGGTTCAGTACCATGCAGGTGAAAGCACTTTGCTGGCTGATGAATAAGGTTCAACTAGAGTGAGTGGGGTAGCTGCTGACAAGCCACCACGCACCTACAAATGATCTCAGCTCCAACACATTTATAGTTATAGTGAATGCTATGCCTACTATGTCAGTGATAAGGTGTTTCAAGGTGATTAAAATTGGACTAGCATAAATGAGAACATATTCTGTTGATATTTGTGCGTATAAGAGCTGTAACATGGAATGTTCCATTCAAAGACATAAAGATGGACTTTGCTAAAATGTTGCTCTGAAATGTGTAACAAAAAACAGGAATACTATCTCTTAAACCCTCTGAGGATTTGACAAATAACAGTTTGCGGGACTGAATGGCGATCAATCCGAGCCTGAGAATTCTTCATTATATATAAACAAACACAATGGCAGTTAAACCATTACAGTTCTTCAAGGAGGAAACCACTCATTCCAATTTTGAAGAGATTGGTACAAAAGTTGACTCTTGTCTGGTCTGTTTTATCTGCCTGTCCTGTCATTGGTTAATTCTCAGTCGGCAGACAGCTTCTTGGGAGTTGCTATAGGCCGTGCACCCCTTCTCAGTCTCCACCTCACCAAACCAGTGCACAGTGCGGCTAGCTAGCGACTACACCCTCTTGTCTTTCTCGCCCCCCCTCTCTTCACAAGCCTCAGTGGGGTTTGGGGACATGACCGTCAACGTAGAAGTTCCTTGTGACCGTGGGCAAGGTGAGCTCAATGCCCTCGAGCTCTGGGGTAAGAATGATCTGGCACCCTAGCCTGGAGTTCTCCTGAAGCATGGGTGCCATGTCCAGCATGTCATCTTCCCTAGAGCACAAGGATGGGAAGGCACAGTTACAATGAACTCACACACTCATGTTAACAAGGGTAATGTTAGGGTCAAGGAGAAGATCATTATTCGTAGGGATCAGGCCTACCTTTCATCAGGTTCTGGTAGTTTATTAAAATGGTCACTGCTCACGTAGACATGGCAAGTTGAGCAGGCTAGTGATGCCTCACAGGCTCCTGAGAGGGACAACAGACAACAGTATGTGACCATGTTGATCTACCACTGTTTCACAACCTCGTACAGTACTCTAGCATTAGACTCTCACCCTCTAGTTCAATCCCATGCCTGTGAGCCAGGTACAGCACATTGTCTCCCACTTTGGCCTTCACTGGGATCCTCTGGCCAGACCGATCTATATATACCACATTGACCCTGAGAAAAGATATCAAATCATAATAGGTCCTCACACTAGTTCATGCCTATGACCCCAAACATAACCCCAGTTTGAAAGGATTTACCTCTAAATATGACACTCAGAATGGTCAATACAGACCAATATAATTAGTAGAAATCATGATGATGTGATTGTGATTTGTAATCTGACAGGCAGTGCAGCAGCCTTTTTCTACATCTTTTTATCCTCAATAAGTGGGTAGTAGGGAAGAGGGCTGGGCGATTATGGTCAGAAATGTTATCATGACAAAATTATCAGCCAATATCAATCATTATTTCCATATGCATGTACATCAAATACTTAAGTCACATTTAAAAGCTACTTTATGCTTCTGAGTGAAATCTGAATAAACCAAAATCCTAATCACATCATTATACTAATCTCCTTTAGCCTTCCAAAATAGTAACACTATTCTCTATTGAGGCCAAGATTGGCAGTTTGTGCATTAATCATGGAATATAATCATTTTAAATGTATCCATATCTTCTTGAACATTTTTTTAATCTTCATACTGAGTAACAACATATTGTGATGGTTATTGTTATTGTTTTATTGCCCAACTGCCTGAGCTCCAAATGTGTTAAAATTACATTAAAGTTTATCTTTTATTCTCTATTCAGAAATTCATTTGAAATATCATTCCTTTTAGAAAAATTCAATTCCCAGTTATTTACGACTTGCAAGAGCCAACACTGCAATTTCATGCTTAAGATGTACAGCCTCTAATAAAACTATCATCTGCCGGCACTGACACCAACGCAATCAAAAATTGTAAAAAAAAAAAAATTAAAAAAAATCGCAGTTTCAATGTCCTCTTCACAATAAAAGCCCAATTTAAACTTACACATCCTCGGGGTCCTCCGCATTAGAGCTCCCCTCCTCACTGTGGTTAAGACCTTTAAAAGCAATAGAAAGGACAAAAAAGTCAGGGCTGCGGGTGTTTCTGTGATCAATAGCGACATCAGTCAAATCCTCCACTCTCAACCTGGAATGGGAGAATTTCACTTGTTGCATAGGGTTTCACAACACAATCGAGGATGATTAGTGGAGTTGTTTTGCAACTGTTACCCAACAGTCCTCAACTTGAACTTTTGGTTTGTCGCCTGCCTCGGCGTGCCAGCTGCCGGTCAAAAACAGGATGCAGAGATTTCAAGCAGCAGCTAAGCCTTTACTGGCGAAGAAACCTGGCCGGTGTCAACACACGCAGAGGAGATGTGCTCTGGGTCTGAGTAAGCTAGCAGCCGGCTAATGACGTTAGCCAGTTACGCCACTCACCTGTGGTCGAGTGCAGGTGTCGGGTTAGTGTCCCAAAACGATGGAGCTGTCCTGTCCGTGACGCACCAGCCAAACCACCGACACAGCTGTTCAGCCTGTACAGGTGACAAGTGCCACACCCCGGTATAACCCGAGAAAGTGTCAAAGTCAGACCCATGCTTGATCGGACCGCAGCGGCAGCCGCCATGACACTGTTTTGATCACATGGTCCCAAAGAAGCCAATGGGAAAAAAAAGCCCTGGCCTAGCGAAGTCTATGCTGTGCGCCACACTACACTGTTCCGACAGCAGAGGGCGCTGCTGCTTCATATACCACACAAGGAATGACGACTCATGTCCTGTTCAAACTTTTGTCCCCCCCCCCCCCAGGTTGCATTTCAGTGGTGCTGCTTCGATTGTACAAATCACAAATTTGACAGTCTTTCGTCGTTTTAGTTTTCCACTGTTTCATTTTATTTTCTTCCATTTTCTTACCTGTGTCAGTTGCCTATCCTATCCTGTTCTTATAGGTCTTGTTTTATTTTTATTTTTTTAAATTTATTTTATTTTTATTTTTTATTTAGGTGTGTGTTGTTTTATTTATTTTGTTTTATTCATGTGAGCTATTTTCTAAAACCCTACAGTTTTGTAACAGTAGTAGTATTTCCTTGACCAGCCCAAGAATGTCAAAGCTATGCCTCTGACCAAGGGAGCAGGTCTGACTGCAGATCAACAGGTTTAAAACAAAATGTATTATGATTTCATATTTCCATGAAGTTCCCATTCATCGTAAGCCCCATATTCATATAATAACAACAAAGAAATGCTCTGCCATGCTGTTGTGGTACTTGCCAGGCTGGCTATCTGATGCAGAATGGCACTCAGGGGAAGCTGTAGTGTGCGCGACTGAGATCATTGGTGTGTGAAGAGAGAGGTGATGTTATGGCTACAGGTAGGGATAAAACTCTCTCTCTCTCTCTCTCTCTCTCTCTCTCTCTCTCTCTCCATATGTTCCTCTCTGTCCTTGACATCCATTGGGAAAGTGTAGAGGTATCCCAAAAAAAAAAAAAAAAAACACAAGCCATTAAACATATAAACCCTCTCCTGGTAGTAAAACTACCATAGAGGAGCATTGTGTTGATATCTGAGATGTGATTTACTGGCTTCAATGAGTATATAATGGCATGAGCTCATCCACAATGATAGTACTATAATGTTTTGGGGGTTTTGTTCTCTCTTTGGTGTCTTATAATGATCTGTGGGCCCAGGGCGGTCTTAAAGTTGAGGTTAGGATATACACCAACCCCCATATGGCTGCAGAGTTCCTCCCATGCAGATGGCCATAAAAAGTAATGGGGGCATTCTCTGTCTACTTTGTCATTTTATAGACAATTCTGCGAGTAAAAGGCTGTGTAATTCACTAGCATATACATTATTACAAGTTGTGTACCATAAATACTCATAATTAAACACTCTTGCACACACACACACACACACCCACACACACACACACACACACACAAACACACATACACAGGATTAGTGTCTTGGGAGAGAGAGTTTACCTATGTATCTGTGTATCCGTTTAGAGCTCTTAGTGTTCCCTTTGGCCCTCCTCACTTCATCTGCTGCAGGTGTGTGTGTGTGTGTGTGTGTGTGTATGGAGAGGTGTGGTGGGTGGAGGTAGTTACATGATTGACTTGGATATGAAGTGGCCCCAAGCTGTTCAGACTAGACTCCCTGATGACTCTGCAGTTCAATAATAACCCCCCTCCACACACACACACACACACACACACACACACACACACACACACGCACAAACACACACGCTCCATTAACTCCCATTGAAATACTTATGAGACACCTCAGACAGACAGACCCAAATATGCACATGTGAGTGGACTGTGCACACACATGCAATAAATAATCAAATAACAATACACACTCTGCTGACACATATTGCTCAGACACAGCCCAGCAGTGTGTGTGTGTGTGTGTGTGTAACCTCCTCAGCCTCCACCTGCTTTAGTGATGCAGGTACATCAGCTGTTATATTGCAGTTCAAAGCACAGTTGTTGGCTATATGTATATTCTATACTTATTTTTCCCAAGGACAGATACAGCACGGAAAGATGAAAAATTCCCACATAGTCCCGTGGGTGCAGTCTGAGCCCACATTTTCCTTTGGGCCCCCATCATTGCTCTTAAATGATTGAAGTCTTTTTTCCACATTGCCAGTCAGAACAGGACATTTAGGCCACACTTATTGTTCCAGTGTGTGCACTGTCACTGTGTGTGCATGAATGTTTAGCAATGTCACTGCTGCTGCATCAGTTTGAATTTCCTTACATGTTGTTTCCTTGCACATTTTACATCCTCGATTTGACTAAACTTCGGTCTTACTGTCAGTGCATCATCAGATAAGATGTCACACTGTAAGCTGATGAGCTGATGGTGTGAATGATTTTAGTTGCTTCGTTCGCTTTAGGAACTGTGAGCTTAGAGTAAGATGAGTGTTCAGTGGGGGTTTTTGTGTGTGCGCGTGTGTGTGTGTGTGTGTGTGTGTGTTTGTTTTGTCTCAGCGTTGTAGTGTAGTTTGTCTTATGTGCTGTTTGTCCTCTCTGTGGTAGCAAATAAATTCCCCCCGTGGGGATTAATAAGGTTAATCAATCAGTCACAACTTTTTGAATTTATGCAGGACAGTTTGAATAATACTGCCTGCATCAACATTGCCTCCGAAGCCATTTTGAATGGCAAGAACATGCACTCTTAAATCTTTTCAACCCAAACCTAAATTTAGTAATTCCCGCTTGACTTGGCGGCCAGCTTCACAAAACAATCTTCTTTCCTGTAATGTTAAAACTGTATCTTTGCGTTAGTTACGGAAACAGTGATCTGGGAAAATTACTACCGTCATCATGGAGACATCGGACCTGACCTTAAAGAGAGCATATTGACAACAGGACAAGTCTGAACTTATGGCTGCATTTAATCTTATCATATCATCTTCATCTTAATGTTTGAAGCTGCCGTGCGTGTTTGTGTGATTGTGTGTGTGTGTGTGTGTGTATGTACGCCTGTAGTTGTGCATGACGGAAGAGTTGTGCAAGCACTGTCATGACTTCTCTCTGTCAGATGAATCACCTAAACCTTTTTAAGTAACTAATTAGGAACAGGTTAGAGAGTTGCCCTATGCCCTCGTGTGCTCTGTGTATGTGTGGGAATATGTTCGCAGCTCGCGCAGACGAAAGGGAAACCCTGTGAGTAACCGCTGCAGCCTGGGAGTTTCGGCTGTTGTAGGGAAAGTGGTTTCTTAGTCAAGCTGATGTGTCATACATTTAGACGCTGGAACATTTGATGTGTCTCAGCGGGACTCAGGGTTTTTGTTGACTGGCTGGTATCCAATGACCTTTTTCACGCGCAACACTGGCAGCCGCACAGTGAGGTGTTTGCTTTAGTCTGGGGTCTGTTTGCGGTTTTAGTGGCTTCAGGCTGTAGCGAGCGACTACCGTCTGGCTGGTCTGTGTTGGACAGTGTTGACCGATGACCGCTGACCTTTTAACCCTTTGACACCAGATAAAGGGAGGTTGCAGAGAGGGGTCGTGGACTTGGGAGGTCACGGGGGTGCAACGAATCGTGTCGACAAATCCAAACACACCGAGGAAGTCATGGGTCTAGTCCAATTACTCTTTCTCTGCTGTTTGTTTTTCTATCAGGTCTATTGAAATTGGCTAATTTGGCTTCGAAATGTCCGTTATCCATTAACATGTACTTTTAATAACTTAAAGATGGCAACTTGAATAAGGTCAAACTAAGATCATATTCCCTTCAGATTAGATTAGATTAGACTTTTAGAAGACCTCACACACTATCAATGGCTGTGCTCACTAAACTATTGTTTATTATTTATTTGATAAGGACCAATACAAAGTCCATGGACAAACTGAAAACAGCTATCCAGCGCAGGCATCATAATGTTTGTAGTAGATGCTAATTTGCAACATCCATCCCCAAAAGGGCTTTTGTAAAAATAAGTGATTAAAATGAAAGAGGATAGAAGGTAAACTGATGACTGCAGGATACAATAAAAGACATATTTAGCAGTAACATGCCTACAGAAAATTAGAAAAAACTACAAGTTTGAGTACAGGTTTGTTGCTGAATTAACCTGGATTTAATTATCTCCCTCTCCTCATAGGTCAAAGCTATACAGCAAACACAGCAAACTGACCTGTCAGTCACTTTTCTGTTACCGGGGGAACCCTGGCCACCTGGGACTGAGAGTATCACACCATTAGCCAACCGCAGGCTGTCTCCTGTTCTGATGACAGCAGAATGATGGATAGCCTCCTCTGGAAGGCAGAGCAGCTTAAAGCCTCTCCACTGAGTTAACAGGTGAGGATGACTTTTACTGGGAGGAAAAGTTTATGTGTGTGTGAAAGAAAGAGAGAGAGAGACAGAAACAGAGAGAACATATTGTCTGTACATGAACATGTGCATGTGTCTGTTTCTGGGTGTAAATAATGTATGCGCCTGCATGCATGTGAGTCCAAATGAGAGAGAATGGCTGCTTGCACACGACCATGTATATCTAATTACATACGCTTGTATGGGCCCATGTCGTGCTGCGTGTCATTATGGATTTATATGCATGTGTTTTTGTGTGTGAATGCAAGTGTGTGTTCAAAATGAGTAAGGGCCTGCAAGCTGACTGCCTCCAAAGTTCAGACCTGGCCTCCGTGAAACACTTAGAACAGGCCGAGTCTCTCAGGGGAGGAAGAGGTGTTAACTACATGATAGACTGTTTCACTAGTGCCACTTTTCATTGCAGCAGTAAATTTTCTTCATCTCAACAGAACATTTGAAAAGGAAATAGTAGTGTTTTGTGATAGATTTTCAAGATTTTGCTCTTAAAATACCAAGTCCATTTGCATATTATACAAAAGAAAACAATGTTTCTGTTTAGGAGGGTTTGCACTGGGGCACCCTGTAGTCCTTCCCAACGAATTTAGGATCTAGCTGAGCAGTGACTTTTTCCAAACCACCAGACCACACTGTATTCAAGACAGAGGGATTGAGAGTCCACACTCACAGCTAAACCAACACACAAAAGCTCGGCAGCACAATTGCCTACTTGGCAAAAGTGAACGTAAATGCTTCACCTAGAAACAAACTCTCTCACTCGCGTCCGGCTGTTCTTGTGCGGTCCATTTGGAGTTTTTATGTTCCCCAGTTTCGTTTGTTTTTCTGTTGAACTTCTATCTATACACTCAGCTCACAAAGGATAACGCTCTCCTCCTTTCCAAGCCACAACTATGTTCCTCCACCTCAGGCTCCAAAACACAGACATGGACGGGAAACAAAAATTGATAGGAACCTGCAGTGAAAAGGGGGTTACTGAAGAAGGTAACATTGTAGTGAAAAAGAAACGGAAAAATAAGGGAACAGTTCATCCAAAATACAAAAATGAAATTGTCTCATTTACCCTTAGTGCAACCCATCCATCCAGATATTTTCTGCATGATTTAATGACGTTCCCTGTCTCCTAGCATCACGATACCAGACAAAGAGCTGAATTTATCTGCCACCAAGGAGCACAAAGTTGGGGTGGATAGATGCAATATTATCTGGAAGGAAATAGTTCTCAAGAATCTCTTTTGCCTCCGTGGGCTGTGGATCGTGTCAGGTATCCATGTCATTATTTTTGGAAAGAGCTGTTGCTGTGGAGTCTTTCACATGTCGATTTTTGATCCAGGTTGAGCTTCACAATAGAAAGCTCATCCAGCCCCGTTGTTTTGTGGTGGGAGGGAGACAGAGGAGATTGTGGCAGATCTTGCAAAATCACAGAGTAAAGAAAGCATTTTACTTCTGCATCAAAATGAGCCACAAACATCTACGATGAAGGCATCATAGGTGTTTGTGGCTCCTGTGTAGCCCACAAAGGCTGCTGCCGTAGCTTACGCGCACCTCTCCAAAACTGTAAATGTGCTTTGGGTGACACAAGACTGGTCGATTTCCACTTAATGAAAATAACATGATGCCATTTGTCATCTCTCTTCATCCGGCTTGAACTGAGGAGGTTTGCAAATTATGTTCTGATGGTACCAGCTGATCCCCAAATTATACTGTAAGACGTCACTAAATTCATGGTGAGAAAAACCCAAGGCATTCATGTTGGACATTGCCAGCGTGTCCAAGAGTGGACTCTCTGCTTCAGTTCCTGCAAACATAATTTCTCCCATTTTATCTGAGCTTCATTAATGCAGGATTAATAAAATCTTGATTCTGCTGTCCTGTGTTTTTGCAGTCAGCTCAGTATGACACAGACTTTCCAATCTGATCTATAAATCTGACACCAGTTTAGGTCACTATGGCGTAGCTATGGTGACACTTCGGTGTAGAGGCATAATTTGACCTTAACTATTTGGATGGATAATTTGCACTAGTGGGTTAGTGGGAAAATATCTTTTTTTTTTTTTTTTTGTAATTTGGGTGCACTGCTCCTTTACGTGCTCTATTTCCCTGCCTTCCAAGCACATAGTGTCAAATCAAAACTGAAAGTTATAGGATGACCAAAATAGATTCCATTTATGGTATCGGAGTGTACATATTCTTAACTTTTTAATAATCCCGGGATATTAATTTTCTAGGTACACTTGAACCCTTTTATCTCTCTCGTGTTGCTTGTACAACCTCAAAGTAAAATGAGCTCTCCACGGGGATCAGAGGAGGTGGTGTCAACCAAGACCAAGTCAGTCTTTTCTGCTTATCCTGGCATTCTCCACTCCTCTTTCACCTCCACCCTCCAGTTCCTGGTTTCCACTCCTGTCTCTATCACTCTGCCTTACGATCCATCCCACTGTCCTCCCAGAAGCCCCTATCCCTCATCCACCTCCTGACCGAAACAAAACACAAACACAACTTGTCTTAATGAATCGGACAGACATGCTTTCAGAGTGATATAGCCAGTCTAAACAATGTTATCAGTGCCGCTCATAGACCGAGGCGGCTCAAAGGACCATGAGACGGGAAACCTATCTTGTGTGACTTGAGTATTGTTTTACTTACCGTTGCATAACTTGATTGCAGAAATCAACTTTATGCTCATAAATTTAACATGTTCAACTTTCCATAGACTGTCATGAGAGAACAACCGTGTCAATGATATTTTGGTTGTTTTAATTTGATTTATTTCATTTTACTCTTACTTGAAATGCAATATCGTCCGTGAGGGTACATTCTAATGTTGTTGCGTAAGTGAAAAACATGTCATAAGTCATAAAACAGAGCTGTTTCTGCTGATTTCTGAAAAGGTAATGTTTTGGAGGTGCCCCAACGACTGGTTTCATGCACAAATTACAGTCCCATGTAGTAAGAGGCCAGTTTTTTTTTAACAGGTAAACAGTATGGGGCCCTTAACCGTAGCATGCTCCTGATTTGTGGAGCTTGAATAACAATGCAGCCCCAGAGGTTGTCTGCTGTCTGGCACCATCTTCCTGTGTATGTGTGTGAGAGTGTGTGTTTACATGTGTGTTTGGCTTCACCTCTTGGAGTTGTCATCTCCCACCTGAGTGCACTTACTGTTTGGAGCTCGGGACTTTATCGTTGCATGGCGAAGTGATAAGAGACAGCTCAGGATATGGCCTGCCAGTGTAGGATGTGTGTATGTCAGTCAGACATGAACACACTCACGTTCACACACACACACACACACACACACACACACACACACACACACACACACACACACACATCTAGTCAGTGTGTTTGGATTACAGACCCAACCCACACAGTCACTGTTGTCCATATCTAAATCTTAAGATGTCAGGGTAAGATCCCAAGTGAAACGGTTTATGTTTGCCAGCCTGAGGTGAGGAAATTTCTGTGGATGTAAAATGCTTTTCAAGTCTTTTCTTACATTGACTCCAAATTAATTCTGTTTTTCTGACTTTTTAAAGGTGATAAAGCCATTTTGACTGATGTGCAGATAGCATATGAAGACGAAATATATGGCGGAATGACAATGAAAAAGCCTCCCATGAAAAGATCCCGCTTCTGATAGCCTGGAGACAGTGAATCCCAACACATGGACTTATCTGTAGTTGTTCCTTAGTGAATTCTTGTTGTGGTCTTACACCTGATCTGAAATCTACACTGTAGGAGCTTGAAATACCTTCTTGCACGCAGAGGATTTCCTCCTTGACTCATTGGTTTATTAAAATGATGTTTCTGACACTGGTGCCTGCTGCTAAAGCTCTGCTCTCAGTCGAGGGCATCGAGGAAGATTAATCTCTCTGAGCGGTGCGAGAGTTGTGATGATTTAAAATTTGGGCACATCACTTGAACAAAGCCTTCATTATGTGGGCGAGCAGTTTCCTCCTCACGCTGCAGTTCTTCTTACATCTCAGGGGTTTTTGCAGCAGGCTGGAGGAGGATTATGACCGGACAGATTTATGAGAAGATGGATAGGAGAGCATACAAGAGAGGGAGAGCTGGACCAAACTAGGCCCAACTGGGTCAAACCAGACACAGGAAAACTCATCAAGTTCAGCTTGGCACCAAACGTACATATCATTGTGCTGCTGGGCTAGAAACTGTCCAATGTAATCAAGAGCAAGACGAACGAGGTCATTATTTAAGGTATGGCCTGAAGAACTGTCAAAGCTTTCCTGTGAGAGGATAATTTGTTAAACAAATGAACATAAAAATGGCAAACGGATCAGTATGAATATGCTCATTGTATGGATATGCTCATTGTGTGGATGACACCAGTATGGTCAGCATTATTTTCATTATGGAAATGAAGGTCGAGCGGCATTGTGAAGACAGTATGCATTTGTCCTCTCCTCTTCTCGTCTTGCCTTCACCTTCCCCTACAACCTTTGACACGATGCGGTTCTTTTATCTCATTCTTTCACTTTATCTTCTGGCGGCCACATTGCACCCCTTCCCTTGCATGTGCACACATGCACACACTTCCACAGAAGGACAGTGGGTGGTTGATAAAGGCATGGCAGGTGGCAGTTGAACGGTCTGGTGTGGTTGTTCCTGGAACAGGGCAGCTGCGAGCGGCGTGGCCAGATCCTGGTTGGTGTGTCTGCCTTGAGCATCACTGCCGCTCCTGTCACCGTACGCTGTAACTTATTACCATGGGGTTTCCTGTTTAAGTCAGTCACAGACACACAGAAGCACATGCAGACGAACACACACACTGCCAAATGTATAATGCTTGTGCGATGAGGACTTTTAAAAATTTATACGTGCATTTTATTTATTTGTTTGGCCACGTCAGACTGACTCAGACAATTAACTCTCTTTGGTTCCTGGAATAGAAGCACGGAGCTAAAAAACCAGACAGGCTCAGGAGGTGATGTGGTGAGAACAGGTGTGTAAGAGGTACATCTGCCAGACTACACCTAATGTAGGTGCCTGTCAGTGCAACACCAAGCCAACTCGATGCACAATGCAAGTTTAGTCATCCACATTCCGAGACGCACACACTCACAGCTGCAACCTTGCACACACACGCACACACACCCACACACATTCACCCAAACAAGTAGTCAGACACAGACAGACAATAAAATGTGTGTACAGTAAGCTACAATCTCCCATGCACTCACACACAAAGACACACACACACACACACACACATACACATACGGGGTCCTTTAATTATCGTGGCACCGTTACCTCATCCCCTATCTAACATGGCACCTGGGCCTCCGTGACATCATGACAAAGACTAAAATAAACTGCCATATGCATGCATTCTCTCTCTCTCTCTCTCTCACACACACACACACACACACACACACACACACACACACACACGCACACACAGCAGAGTTGTTATAGTTTTGTATTTTTCATTTGTTTTTTCATTTTTTTTTTCAGTTAAGTTTTTGTTATTTTCCAGAGTCGGTTTGTTCATTTCAGTTTATTGTTTAAAAATGTTTAGTTTATTTTAGTTTTTATGAATTTCAGTATTTTAGTTGTAGTTCTTTTTTTTTTTTTTTTTTTTTTTTAATTATAATATGGCCAAAACTGATAAAGACTGAAACTATCTTATTGTAGGTAGTTTTTGTAAGTATACAATATCGTTTCAGTTAGTTTTTGGGGTTTGTAAGTCTAGTTTTTATTTTTATTTCAGTTAACAAAATGTTTTTTTTTCCTCATCTAGTTGTATGTTTTATAGTAACCTTGACACACACACACACACACACACACAAGCATCGGCATGCACATACATGCTCACATTCAGACACGCATTTCCACATTCAGCAGTAGTCAAGAGTGCACCGGCAAAAAAAAAACAAAAGACAAAAAAAAAAAAAAAAAAACAATGTAAGACCGGCGGTGTGATGATTGTATCTTTACTGGAAGTTAAGCCACAGAGGGAGTCTGCCAAATCAATGACTATGCAAAGTCATTATACCAAAAACCACATGCTGATGTGGTTTTTAATTAAAGTTGCACGTCACAGCTTCATACATGAGGCTTTTATCTCTCACAGTCTGGGTTGATATAGCTGAAATGGGAGAGGGGACACTACACATTCCACTATAGCCGAGGATATACAATTTAGACAAGGCTAATGGTAACCCACCACCGTGTGGAAATTCCCTGTATGGAAAGAATTCATTACAAATGTCTCTTTTACTTCGCTTGAGGCATTTCCTAGCTGAGCACACAAGGGTATCACTGAATCATTGAGCTACTGTCGAAGCAAGCTCAATTTTTGGTGTAAATTCAAAATGTCTCACACATGCCATGGAGGCTGTCACAGACTGTCCTGAAGAATGCTGCAGTCATAACTCCCTGGCGGGGGGTTGGGAAGAGAGCTGCTTGCCTCTCACTCCCAGTCCGGCATGATGGCGTATTGGATCACTTTTCCTGATCGCTGGCACTTTGCCATGATCCACGATCTCCTGACCTCTCCTCTGCCCTCTTGAGCCAAATGTCAGGGGAGCACAGAGGTGGCCGTTACACACACCTGCCAATCAAATCCATCCGCCACAATATGAGGAGACACCAACCAGATGTTTTGAGTACACAACGGCCGCAGCATTTCTTTGAAAGCTGCATTTTTTTCAGTGATGCATTTTGCTGATGTAGGTTTTTCCCCTCATAGAAAATGAATGCTTTGTGTATTTGGGTTCGGGTTCTTTCTAGTGGAGAGGTTAGCGTCCCCATCTGTGTACAATATGAGGATACAAGTGTTTGATGAGCAGTCACGGCAGCAGACACGAAGCACACCCAGCTGGCAGAAGAGACTTGACGGGTTCATTTAGCAGGTCCGCTCTGTGAAGTGAACTCTGTGCGACGACTAGAATCAAATTCCCAAGTAAGAAAACTGAAGTTGAAATTCCTCTTAAAAAATCCTCCTAATGATTCATGTGAAACCGCAGCATGGGAGTTTATGCCGTTTACACAGACTGCACTCCCTTATGACTCTGCATCTCCCACCATGCCCGTTATGACTTTATCCCCTCCCCAACTCCCTTTTCCACCATGTGTTTCATCTTGTGTTTTACAGTTGAAAGGCCCTCAGTGGAAAGTCCCATGTAAGGAGCAGGAATCAACATAAACAAGTAATGTTCAAGCTATGGTATCTCTGGCTCTCTCCTCTCTCTCTCCCTCTCT